>NW_027592211.1:0-55000 GCF_964213995.1 Mustelus asterias
GCGCGGGGGCTGTGAGGGGGCGCAGGGGACTGTGAGAGGGTGCAGGGGACTGTGAGGGGGCGCAGGGTGCAGTGAGAGTGTGCAGGGGACTGTGAGGGGGCACAAGGGCTGTGAGGGGGTGCGGGGGCTGTGAGGGGGCGCAGGGTGCTGTGAGGGGACGCAGGGTGCTGTGAGGGGGTGCAGGGTGCTGTGAGGGGGCGCAGGGGACTGTGAGAGGGCGCAGGGGACTGTGAGGGGGCGCGGGGGCTGTGAGGGGGTGCGGGGGCTGTGAGGGGGTGCGGGCGCTGTGAGGGGGTGCGGGGGCTGTGAGGGGGCGCAGGGGATTGTGAGAGGGTGCAGGGGGCTGTGAGGGGGCACAGGGGCTGTGAGGGGGTGCGGGGGCTGTGAGGGGGCGCAGGGTGCTGTGAGGGGGCGCAGGGTGCTGTGAGGGGGTGCAGGGTGCTGTGAGGGGGCGCAGGGGACTGTGAGAGGGCGCAGGTTGCTGTGAGGGGGCGCAGGGGACTGTGAGGGGGCGCAGGGGACTGTGAGGGGGCGCAGGGCGCAGTGAGGGGGCGCAGGGGACTGTGAGGGGGCGCGGGGCGCAGTGAGGGGGCGCAGGGGACTGTGAGGGGGCGCAGGGGGCTGTGAGGGGGTGCAGGGGACTGTGAGGGGGCGCAGGGCGCAGTGAGGGGGTGCAGGGGACTGTGAGGGGGCGCAGGGGGCTGTGAGGGGGTGCAGGGGACTGTGAGGGGGTGCAGGGGACTGTGAGGGGGCGCGGGGGCTGTGAGGGGCGCGGGCGCTGTGAGGGGGTGCGGGGGCTGTGAGGGGGCGCAGGGGACTGTGAGAGGGTGCAGGGGACTGTGAGGGGGCGCAGGGGCTGTGAGGGGGTGCGGGGGCTGTGAGAGGGCGCAGGGGACTGTGAGAGGGCGCAGGGTGCTGTGAGGGGGCGCAGCGGACTGTGAGGGGGCGCAGGGGGCTGTGAGGGGGCGCAGGGCCCAGTGAGGGGGCGCAGGGGACTGTGAGGGGGCGCAGGGCGCAGTGAGGGGGCGCAGGGGACTGTGAGGGGGCGCAGGGGGCTGTGAGGGGGCGCAGGGGGCTGTGAGGGGGCGCAGGGCGCAGTGAGGGGGCGCAGGGCGCAGTGAGGGGGCGCAGGGGGCTGTGAGGGGGCGCGAGGGCTGTGAGGGGGTGCAGGGTGCTGTGAGGGGGCGCAGGGTGCTGTGAGGGGGTGCAGGGTGCTGTGAGGGGGCGCAGGGTGCTGTGAGAGGGCGCAGGGTGCTGTGAGGGGGCGCAGGGGACTGTGAGGGGGTGCAGGGCGCAGTGAGGGGGCGCAGGGGACTGTGAGGGGGCGCAGGGGCTGTGAGGGGGCGCAGGGGGCTGTGAGGGGGCGCAGTGCGCAGTGAGGGGGTGCAGGGGGCTGTGAGGGGGCGCAGGGCCCAGTGAGGGGGCGCAGGGGACTGTGAGGGGGCGCAGGGCGCAGTGAGGGGGCGCAGGGGACTGTGAGGGGGCGCAGGGGGCTGTGAGGGGGCGCAGGGGGCTGTGAGGGGGCGCAGGGCGCAGTGAGGGGGCGCAGGGCGCAGTGAGGGGGCGCAGGGGGCTGTGAGGGGGCGCGAGGGCTGTGAGGGGGTGCAGGGTGCTGTGAGGGGGCGCAGGGTGCTGTGAGGGGGTGCAGGGTGCTGTGAGGGGGCGCAGGGTGCTGTGAGAGGGCGCAGGGTGCTGTGAGGGGGCGCAGGGGACTGTGAGGGGGTGCAGGGCGCAGTGAGGGGGCGCAGGGGACTGTGAGGGGGCGCAGGGGCTGTGAGGGGGCGCAGGGGGCTGTGAGGGGGGCGCAGTGCGCAGTGAGGGGGTGCAGGGGGCTGTGAGGGGGCGCAGGGCGCAGTGAGGGGGTTCAGGGGGCTGTGAAGGGGCGCGAGGGCTGTGAGGGGGCGCAGGGCGCAGTGAGGGGGTGCAGGGGGCTGTGAGGGGGCGCAGGGCGCAGTGAGGGGGCGCAGGGGGCTGTGAGGTGGCACAGGGGGCTGTGAGGGAGCGCAGGGGGCTGTGAGGGGGCGCAGGGGGCTGTGAGGGGGCGCAAGGGGCTGTGAGGTGGCGCAGGGGGCTGTGAGGGGGCGCAGGGCGCAGTGAGGGGGCGCAGGGGTCTGTGAGGTGGCGCAGGGGTCTGTGAGGGGGCGCACTGCGCAGTGAGGGGGCACAGGGGGCTGTGACGGGGCACAGGGGACTGTAACAAGGTGCAGGGTGCTGTAACAAGGCGCAAGGTGCTGTAACAAGGTGCAGGGTGCTGTAACAGGGTGCAGGGTGCTGTAATGGGGTGCAGGGTGCTGTAACAAGGTGCAGGGTGCTGTTCAGGAGGGCTTCCTGACACAGTATGTGGATAAGCCTACAAGAGGAGAGGCTGTACTTGATTTGGTATTGGGGAATGAACCTGGGCAGGTGTCAGATCTCTCAGTGGGAGAGCAATTTGGGGATAGTGATCATAACTCTATCTCCTTTACATTAGCATTGGAGAGACATAGGATCAGCTGAGCTAGGAAAGTGTTTATTTGGAGTAAGGGCAACTATGATGCTATTCAGCAGGAAATTAGAGGCATAAATTGGAAGGAGGTTTTCTCAGGAACATGTACAGAATAAATGTGGCCAATCTTCAAGGAAAATTTGTCTGGAGCTCTGCACAGCAATGTTCCAATGAGACAGGGGAGTTATGGTAGGTCACAGGAACCATGGTGCCTGAAAGCTGTAACGAATTTATTCAAGAAAAGAAAAGCCTACAAAAGGTTCAGGGAGCTCGGTAATGTTAGAAATCTAGAAGAGTATACGACTAGTAGGAAGGAACTTAAGAGGGAAATCAGAGGAGCAAGAAGGGGACATGAGAAGGCCTTGGCAGACAGGATAAAGGAAAACCCCAAGGCATTCTACAAGTATGTGAAGAGCAAGAAGATAAGATGTGAAGGAGTAGGACCTATCAAATGTGACGGTGGGAAAGTCTGTATAGAACCGGTAGAAATAGCAGAGATACTCAATGAATACTTTACTTCAGTATTCACAGTGGAAAAGGATCTTGGTAGTTGCAGTGCAGACTTGCAGTGGACTGAGAAGATTGAGCATCTGGACATGAGGAAAGAGGATGTGTTGGAGCTTTTGAAAAGCATCAAGTTAGATAAATCACCGCGACCGGATGGGATGTACCCCAGGTTACTGTGGGAGGCGAGGGAAGAGATTGCTGAGCCTCTGGCGATGATCTTTGCGTCATCAATGGAGATGGGAGAGGTTCCGGAGGATTGGAGGATGGCGGATGTCGTTCCGTTATTCAAGAAAGGGAGAAGAGATAGCCCAGGAAATTATAGACCAGTGAGTCTAACTTCAGTGGTTGGTAAGTTGATGGAGAAGATCCTGAGAGGCAGGATTTATGAACATCTGGAGAGGAATAGTATGATCAGAAATAGCCAGCACGGCTTTGTCCAAGGCAGATCATGCCTTACGAGCCGAATTGAATTTTTTGAAGATGGGGACTTATTAGGGAGAGTCAACATGGCTTTGTGCGTGGCAGGTCATGTTTGACCAATCTATTAGAGTTTTTCGAGGAGGTTACCAGGAAAGTGGATGAAGGGAAGGCGGTGGATGTTGTCTACCTGGATTTCAGCAAGGCCTTTGACAAGGTCCCTCATGGGAGGTTAGTTAGGAAGGTTCAGTCGCTAGGTATACACGGGGAGGTAGTAAATTGGATAAGACACTGGCTCAATGGAAGAAGCCAGAGAGTGGTTGTGGAGGATTGCTTCTCTGAGTGGAGGCCTGTGACTAGTGGTGTGCCGCAGGGATCGGTGTTGGGTCCATTGTTGTTTGTCATCTATATCAATGATCTGGATGATAACGTGGTAAATTGGATCAGCAAGTTTGCTGATGATACAAAGATTGGAGGTGTAGTGGACAGTGAGGAAGGTTTTCAAAGCTTCCAGAGGGATTTGGACCAACTAGAAAAATGGGCTGAAAAATGGCAAATGGAATTTAACGCAAACAAGTGTGAGATATTGCACTTTGGAAGGACAAACCAAAGAAGAACGTACAGGGTAAATGGTAGGACTCTGAAGAGTGCAGTTGAACAGAGGGATCTGGGAATACAGGTACAGAATTCCCTAAAAGTGACGTCACAGGTGGATAGGGTCGTAAAGAGTGCCTTTGGTACATTGGCCTTTATAAATCGGAGTATCGAGTATAAAAGTTGGAGTGTTATGGTAAGGTTATATAAGGCATTGGTGAGGCCGAATTTGGAGTATTGTGTACAGTTTTGGTCACCTAGTTACAGGAAGGATGTAAATAAGATTGAAAGAGTGCAGAGAAGGTTCACAAGGATGTTGCCGGGACTTGAGAAGCTGAGTTACAGAGAGAGATTGAATAGGTTGGGACTTTATTCCCTGGAGCGTAGAAGATTGAGGGGAGATTTGATAGAGGTGTATAAGATTTTGATGGGTATAGATAGAGTGAATGCAAGTAGGCTTTTTCCGCTGAGGCTAGGGGAGAAAAAAACCAGAGGGCATGGGTTAAGGGTGAAAGGAGAAAAGTTTAAAGGGAATATTAGTGGGGGCTTCTTCACGCAGAGAGTGGTGGGAGTGTGGAATGAGCTGCCGGATAAAGTGGTAAATGCGGGGTCACTTTTAACATTTAAGAAAAACTTGGACGGGTTCATGGATGAGAGGGGTGTGGAGGGATATGGTCCAAGTGCAGGTCAGTGGGACTAGGCATAAAATGGTTCGGCACAGACAAGAAGGGCCAAAAGGCCTGTTTCTGAGCTGTAATTTTCTATGGTTCTATGTAACTAGACACATCGATGAGGGAAGAGTGGTAGATGTAGCTTATATGGATTTCAGCAAGGCGTTTGATAAGGTGCCCCATGCAAAGCTTATTGAGAAAGTGAAGGGGCATGGGATACAAGGGGACGTTGCTTTGTGGATTCAGAACTGGCTTGCCCACAGATGGCAAAGTGTGGTTGTAGATGGGTCTTTTTCAGCATGGAGGTCGGTCACCAGTGGGGTGCCCCAGGGCTCTGTTCTGGGACCCTTGCTCTTTGTGATTTTTATAAATGACCTGGATGAGGAAGTGGAAGGATGGGTTGGCAAGTTTGCTGATGACACAAAGGTTGGAGGTGTTGTGGATAGTGTAGAGGGATGTCAGCAGTTGCAACGAGACATAGATAAGATGCAAGACTGGGCAGAGAAGTGGCAGATGGACTTCAACCCAGATAAGTGTGTGGTGGTTCATTTTGGCAGGTCGAATAGGATGAAAGAATATAATATTAAGGGTAAGACGCTTGGCAGTGTGGAAGATCAGAAGGATCTTGGGGTCCGGGTTCATAGGACGCTCAAAGCAGCGTCGCAGGTAGAGGCTGTGGTTAAGAAGGCATATGGAATACTGGCCTTCATCAATAGAGGAATTGATTTTAGAAATCGGGAGATAATGCTGCAGCTGTATAGGACCCTGGTCAGACCCCACCTGGAGTACTGTGCCCAGTTCTGGTCGCCTCATTACAGAAAGGACGTGGAAAAGATTGAAAGGGTGCAGAGGAGATTTTCAAGGATGTTGCCTGGATTAGGTGGCATGCCTTATGAGGATAGGCTGAGGGAGCTCGGTCTTTTCTCCTTGGAGAGGCGAAGAATGAGAGGTGACTTGATAGAGGTGTATAAGATGTTGAGAGGTATTGATAGAGTGGATTCTCAGAGGTTTTACGCAGGGCTGAAATGGTTGCCACAAGAGGTCACAGGTTTAGGGTGCTGGGGAGTAGGTACAGAGGAGATGTTAGGGGTAAGTTTTTCACTCAGAGGGTGGTGGGTGCGTGGAATCGGCTGCCGGTAGTGGTGGTGGAGGCGGATTCGATAGGGTCTTTTAAGAGACTTTTGGATAAGTTCATGGAAGGTAGTAGATAGAGGGTTATAGGTAAGCCTAGTAGGTAAGGACATGTTCGGCGCAACTTGTGGGCCGAAGGGCCTTTTTGTGCTGTAACTTTTCTATGTTCTATGTAACGGGGCACAAGGTGCTGTAATGGGGTGCAAGGTGCTGTAATAGAACATAGAACATAGAACATTACAGCGCAGAACAGGCCCTTCGGCCCACGATGTTGCACCGACCAGTTAAAAAAAACTGTGACCCTCCAACCTAAACCAATTTCTTTTCGTCCATGAACCTATCTACGGATCTCTTAAACGCCCCCAAACTAGGCGCATTTACTACTGATGCTGGCAGGGCATTCCAATCCCTCACCACCCTCTGGGTAAAGAACCTACCCCTGACATCGGTTCTATAACTACCCCCCCTCAATTTAAAGCCATGCCCCCTTGTGCTGGATTTCTCCATCAGAGGAAAAAGGCTATCACTATCCACCCTATCTAAACCTCTAATCATCTTATATGTTTCAATAAGATCCCCTCTTAGCCGCCGCCTTTCCAGCGAAAACAATCCCAAATCCCTCAGCCTCTCCTCATAGGATCTCCCCTCCATACCAGGCAACATCCTGGTAAACCTCCTCTGCACCCTCTCCAAAGCCTCCACATCCTTCCTGTAATGTGGGGACCAGAACTGCACACAGTACTCCAAGTGCGGCCGCACCAGAGTTGTGTACAGTTGCAACATAACGCTACGACTCCTAAATTCAATCCCCCTACCAATAAACGCCAAGACACCATATGCCTTCTTAACAACCTTATCTACTTGATTCCCAACTTTCAGGGATCTATGCACACATACACCTAGATCCCTCTGCTCCTCCACACTATTCAAAGTCCTCCCGTTAGCCCTATACTCAACACATCTGTTATTCCTACCAAAGTGAATTACCTCACACTTCTCCGCATTAAACTCCATCCGCCACCTCTCGGCCCAACTTTGCAACCTGTCTAAGTCTTCCTGCAAACTACGACACCCTTCCTCACTGTCTACCACACCACCGACTTTGGTGTCATCAGCAAATTTGCTAATCCACCCAACTATACCCTCATCCAGATCATTAATAAATATTACAAACAGCAGTGGCCCCAAAACAGATCCAAAACAGTAATGGGGTGCAGGGTACTGTAACAGGCGCAGGGTGCTGGTGTGATCAGTAAGTTTGCGGACGACACAAAGATTGCTGGAGTTGGGGATAGTGATGAACATTGTCAGAGAATACAGCAGGATATAGATAGGCTGGAACATTGGGCGGAGAAGTGGCAGATGGAATTTAATCCGGATAAATGCGAAGTGATGCATTTTGGTAGATCTAATGTAAGGGGGAGCTATACAATAAATGGCAGAACCATCAGGAGTATAGACACACAGAGGGACCTGGGTGTGTAAGTCCACAGATCCTTAAAGGTGGCAGCACAGGTGGAAAAGGTGGTGAAGAAGGCATATGGCATGCTTGCCTTTATTGGACGGGGCATAGAGTATAAAAGTTGGCATCTGATGTTGCAGCTGTATAGAACGTTGGTTAGGCCACATTTGGAACACTGTGTCCAGTTCTAGTCGCCGCACTACCAGAAGGACGTGGAGGCTTTGGAGAGAGTGCAGAGAAGGTTTACCAGGATGTTGCCTGGTGTGGAGGGTATTAGCTATGAGGAGAGATTGAGTAAACTGGGGTTGTTCTCCTGGAAAGACGGAGGTTGAGGTGCGACCTAATAGAAGTTTATAAAATTATGAAGGGCATAGATAGGGTGAACAGTTGGAAGCTTTTTCCCAGGTCAGAAATGCCAAACACAAGGGGTCACAAGTTCAAGGTAAGGGGAGCAAGGTTCAATACAGATATGCGGGGGACGTATTTTACACAGAGGGTGGTGGGGGCCTGGAATGCACTCCCAAGCAAGGTGATTGAGGCGGACATGCTGGGATCATTTAAGACTTATCTAGATAGCCACATGAACAGACTGGGAATAGAGGGATACAAACGGATGGTCTAGTCAGGAACACATGATCGGTGCAGGCTTGGAGGGCCGAAGGGCCTGTTCCTGTGCTGTATTGTTCTTTGTCCTTTGTAACAGGCTGCAGGGTGCTGTAATGAGGTGCAGGGTGCTGTAACAGGGCGCAGGGTGCTCTAATGGGGTGCAGGGTGCTGTAACTGGCTGCAGGGTGCTGTAACAGGCTGCAGGGTCCTGTAACAGGGCGCAGGGTGCTGCAATGGGGTGCAGGGTGCTGTAATGGGGTGCAGGGTGCTGTAATGGGGAGCAGTGTGCTGTAACAGACGCAGAGTGTTGTGACAGGGCACAGGGTGCTGTAACGAGGCGCAGGGTGCTCTAACGGGGCATAGTGTGCTGTAATGGGGTGCAGGGTGCTGTAACGGGGTGCAGGGTGCTGGAATGGGGTGCAGGGTGCTGTAACGGGGCGCAGGGTGCTGTAACGGGCCGCAGGGTGCTGTAACGGGCCGCAGGGTGCTGTAACGGGCCGCAGGGTGCTGTAACGGGCCGCAGGGTGCTGTAACGGGGTGCAGGGTGCTGTAACGGGGCGCAGGGTGCTGTAACGGGCCGCAGGGTGCTGTAACGGGCCGCAGGGTGCTGTAACGGGCCGCAGGGTGCTGTAACGGGCCGCAGGGTGCTGTAACGGGGTGCAGGGTGCTGTAACGGGGTGCAGGGTGCTGTAACGGGGTGCAGGGTGCTGTAACGGGGTGCAGGGTGCTATACTGAGCTGTACTCACGCCAGGGGCAGCCGAGGATCTCGGTACGAAGGTAAATGCCATTGCGCTGATCGACTGGGATAATCCTCAGGAATCGGGCGAAGATGAGACGCTGGAGGTTCTGTCTGACGGGACTGTTACTGTCAGAGTTGGCTGGGAAGATCTAAATTCCAGAATAAAGTTATTATAACTCCCACAGGACAGGCACGGATTACACGGATACTGCAGCGAACTCTGCTCATTCTCACAGTACAGTTTGTGGGATCTTGCTGTGTAAACATTGACTCCCACATTGCAACAGGTTCTGATTGGTTGGAGAGTGTTTGGGATGTTGGGAGGATGAGCAGACTGTCCCCCCTCCCCCTCAAAACAGGCAGCACAACCCTGCACCCCCCCCACACCCTGTCAGCACCAGCCCAGAGCCGCAGACCCATTGGTTTAACATTTAAGAAAAACTTGGACGGGTTCATGGATGAGAGGGGTGTGGAGGGATATGGTCCAAGTGCAGGTCAGTGGGACTCGGCATAAAATGGTTCGGCACAGACAAGAAGGGCCAAAAGGCCTGTTTCTGAGCTGTAATTTTCTATGGTTCTATGGTTCTTTGGTGCCCATTAATACCCACCCCGGCCTGGCAATGCCCGGCAACCCCCCACCCAGCAACGCCCGGCAACTCCCCGCCCGCAACAACCCGCCCGGCCACGCTCCCCTTGCCCCCCCGCCCGCACCCGTATCACCCGTGTGCTAATGGCCACCCGGTTAGAGCCGTGTGGTGCTACCTACCCTGGCAGGCTGTGTCCAGTCGCTCGTCTCGGTGTAGTTCACAAAGCGAATGCCATCGTAGCTGTACTTGAGGCGGTAACTGGTGATGAAGCCTCCAGAACGGGTACCACCCTGGGTAATGACTCCAGATACAAAGGTGGGAACCAGGAAATCCACCTGGAAATATGGATGGGGATCGGAATCCACGGGACTCCAGCCTGGCTCCAGGTTCAATCTGGCGAGAAAAAGAATTTCATTTGGATATCTCCTTTCACAACCCCAGGACAGCCCAGAGGGAGTTAATTTTCCATTGGTTGGAGGGATCAGCATTGCCGGGGGCTTGGAGCTAGTAATCTGCACTGGGTAAATGACACCCAATTTCTACCTCAGAACAATTAATTCACACTGGAATTTCCCATAACTCAGTGGAGATTATCACAGGAACTGAGACTGCTCCAGCTGCTCCCTCTTCCTGGTAAGGAGGAGATACAGTTAGAACATAGAACATAGAACATTACAGCGCAGTACAGGCCCTTCGGCCCTCGATGTTGCGCCGACCAGTGGAACCAATCTAAAGCCCCTCTCATCTACACTATTTCAATATCATCCATATGTTTATCCAATAACCACTTGAACGCTCTCAACGTTGACGAGTCCACCACTGCTGCAGGCAGGGCATTCCACGCCCTTACTACTCTCTGAGTAAAGAACCTACCTCTAACATCTGTCCTATATCTCTCACCCCTCAATTTAAAGCTATGTCCCCTCGTGCTCGCCAACACCATCCGAGGAAAAAGGCTCTCACTATCCACCCTATCTAATCCTCTGATCATCTTGTATGCCTCTATTAAGTCACCTCTTAACCTTCTTCTTTCTAAATCTTCTTAAATCGGCCTCGCAGGTGGAGGATGCGGTCAAGAAGGCGTACGGCGTACTGGCCTTCATTAATCGAGGGATTGAGTTTAGGAGTCGGGAGATAATGCTGCAGCTTTATAGGACCCTGGTTAGACCCCACTTGGAGTACTGCGCGCAGTTCTGGTCACCTCATTACAGGAAAGATGTTGAAGCCATTGAAAGGGTGCAGAGGAGATTTACAAGGATGTTGCCTGGATTGGGGGGCATGCCTTATGAGGATAGGTTGAGGGAGCTTGGTCTCTTCTCCCTGGAGAGACGAAGGATGAGAGGTGACCTGATAGAGGTTTACAAGATGTTGAGAGGTCTGGATAGGGTAGACTCTCAGAGGCTATTTCCAAGGGCTGAAATGGTTGCTACGAGAGGACACAGGTTTAAGGTGCTGGGGGGTAGGTACAGAGGAGATGTCAGGGGTAAGTTTTTCACTCAGAGGGTGGTGGGTGAGTGGAATCGGCTGACGTCGGTGGTGGTGGAGGCAAACTCGTTGGGGTCTTTTAAGAGACTTCTGGATGAGTACATGGGATTTAATGGGATTGAGGGCTATAGATAGGCCGAGAGGTGGGGATGTGATCGGCGCAACTTGTGGGCCGAAGGGCCTGTTTGTGCTGTGGCTTTCTATGTTCTATGTTCTATGTTCTAATGAAAACAACCTCAAGCCCCTCAGCCTTTCCTCATACGATTTTCCCACCATACCAGGCAACATCCTGGTAAATCTCCTCTGCACCCTTTCCAACACTTCCACATCTTTCCCATAATGCGGCGACCAGAACTGTACACAATACTCAATGGAGTGTCTCATGGAGTTAATGTCCCGGCTCCCTCGCGCTGGATTTGGGGAATATCCCAGTGATACACTGGGGAATTCCTCTAGGAAGTTCCCAGGAAAGGGATTTAAATCTCAAACTTTGTGTAGCTGACAGTATTTGTTACTCTGGAAAAGTTACAAGAAATAAAACCTCTGCTAATTTCAGTGTAATTAGAGGTTTACAGCATGGAAACAGGCCCTTCGGCCCAGCTTGTCCATGCTGCCCTTCATTGTAAACCCCTAAGCTAGTCTCAATTGCCCATGTTTGGCCCATATCCCTCTGTACCCATCGTACCCATGTAACTGTCTAAATGCTTTTTAAAAGATAAAATTGTACCCGCCTCTACTACTACCTCTGGCAGCTTGTTCCAGACACTCACCACCCTCTGTGTGAAAAATTTGCCCCTCTGGACCCTTTTGTATCTCTCCCCTCTCACCTTAAACCTATGCCCTCTAGTTTTAGACTCCCCTACCTTTGGGAAAAGATATTGACTATCTAGCTGATCTATGCCCCTCATTATTTTATAGACCTCTATAAGATCACCCCTCAGCCTCCTGCGCTCCAGAGAAAAAAGTCCCAGTCTATCCAGCCTCTCCTTCTAACTCAATCCATCAAGTCCCGGTAGCATCCAAGTAAATCTTTTCTGCACTCTTCCTAGTTTAATAATATCCTTTCTATAATAGGGTGACCAGAACTGTACACAGGATTCCAAGCGTTTCCTTACCAATGTCTTGTACAACTTCAACAAGATGTCCCAACTCCTGTATTCAATGTTCTGGCCGATGAAACCAAGCATGCCGAATGCCTTCTTCACCACTCTGTCCACCTGTGACTCCACTTTCAAGGAGCTATGAACATGTACCCCTAGATCTCTTTGTTCTGTAACTCTCCCCAACGCCCTACCATTAACTGAGTAAGTCCTGCCCTGGTTCAATCTATCAAAATGCATCGCCTCGCATTTGTCTAAATTAAACTCCATCTGCCATTCGTCAGCCCACTGGCCCAATTGACCAAGATCCCGTTGCAATTGGAGATAACTTTCTTCACTGTCCACCATGCCACCAATCTTGGTGTCATCTGCAAACTTACTAACCATGCCCCCTATATTCTCATCCAAATCATTAATATAAATGACAAATAACAGTGGACCCAGCACTGATCCCTGAGGCACACCGCTGGTCACAGGCCTCCAGTTTGAAAACCACCCTCTACAACCACCCTCTGTGGTTCTTGACAGAAGCCAATTTTGTATCCATTTAGATACCTCACCCTGGATCCCGTGAGATTTAACTTTATGCAACAACCTACCATGCGGTACCTTGCCAAAGCCATTGCTAAAGTCCATGTAGACAACATCAACTGCACTGCCCTCATCAACCTTCTTGGTTACCCCTTCAAAAAACTCAATCAAATTTGTGGGACATGATTTTCCACTCACAAAGCCATGCTGACTGTCCCTAATCAGTACTTGCATCTCTAAATGCCTGTAGATCCTGTCTCTCAAAATACCTTCTAACAATTTACCCACCACAGATGTGAGGCTCACTGGCCTGTAGTTCCCAGGCTTTTCCCTGCAGCCCTTTTTAAACAAAGGCACAACATTTGCCACTCTCCAATCATCAGCCACCTCACCTGTGACTATCGATGATTCAAATATCTCTGCTCGGGGACCCGCAATTTCCTCCCTCGCCTCCCACAATGCCCTGGGATACACTTCATTAAGTCCCGAGGATTTATCTACCTTGATGCGCTTTAAGACTTCCAGCACCACCTTCTCTGTAATATGTACACTCCTTGAGACATCGTTAATTATGTCCCCAAGTTCCCTAACATCCATGCTTTTCTCAACAGTAAATACTGATGAAAAATATTCATTTAGGATCTCACCCATCTCTTGTGGATCCACACATAGATGACCTTGAGAGGTCCTACTCTCTCCCTTGTTGCTCTTTTGCCCTTTATGTATTTGTAGAAGCTCTTTGGATTCTCCTTTGCCTTATCTGCTAAAGCAATCTCGTGTCCCCTTTTTGCCCTCCTGATTTCTCTCTTAACTCAACTCCAACACCCCCGATACTCTTCAAGGGATTCACTTGATCCCAGCTGCCTATGTATGTCATGTGCCTCTTTCTTCTTATTGACCAGGGCCTCAATATCCCGAGTCATCCAGAGTTCCCGCCTTCTGCCAGCCTTGCCCTTCACTCTATGAGGAATGTGTTCAGCTTGAACCCTGGTTAACACACTTTTGAAAGCCTTCCACTTATCAGACGTCCTTTTGCCTTCCCACAGACTCCCCCAATTAACTTTTGAAAGTTTCTGCCTGATATCATCAAAATTGGCCTTGCCCCAATTTAGAATTTTAACTTTTGGGCCAGACTTATCATTCTCCATAGCTATCTTAAAACTAATAGAATTTTGGTCACTGGACCCAAAGTGATCCCTCACTAACACTTCTGTCACCTGCCCTTCCTTATTTCCCAAGAGGAGGTCAAGTTTTGCCCCCTCTCTAGTCGGGCCATCCACAGACTGAATGAGAAATTCCTCCTGAATACACTCAACAAATTTCTCTCCATCCAACCCTCTAATACTATGGCTGTCCCAGTCAATATAATTGTTTTAAACATCCAGACTGAGCCCCGTAGGTAACAATCCGCGCATTCTCAACCACACATGGTCCGGGTCCATAGGACTCTTAAATCGGCCTCGCAGGTGGAGGATGCGGTCAAGAAGGCGTATGGCGTACTAGCCTTCATTAATCGAGGGATTGAGTTTAGGAGTCGGGAGATAATGCTGCAGCTTTATAGGACCCTGGTTAGACCCCACTTGGAGTACTGCGCGCAGTTCTGGTCACCTCATTACAGGAAAGATGTTGAAGCCATTGAAAGGGTGCAGAGGAGATTTACAAGGATGTTGCCTGGATTGGGGGGCATGCCTTATGAGGATAGGTTGAGGGAGCTTGGTCTCTTCTCCCTGGAGAGACGAAGGATGAGAGGTGACCTGATAGAGGTTTACAAGATGTTGAGGGGTCTGGATAGGGTGGACTCTCAGAGGCTATTTCCAAGGGCTGAAATGGTTGCTACGAGAGGACACAGGTTTAAGGTGCTGGGGGGTAGGTACAGGGGGGATGTCAGGGGTAAGTTTTTCACTCAGAGGGTGGTGGGTGAGTGGAATCGGCTGACGTCGGTGGTGGTGGAGGCAAACTCATTGGGGTCTTTTAAGAGACTTCTGGATGAGTACATGGGATTTAATGGGATTGAGGGCTATAGATAGGCCTAGAGGTGGGGATGTGATCGGCGCAACTTGTGGGCCGAAGGGCATGTTTGTGCTGTGACTTTCTATGTTCTATGTTCACACCAGGAATCCCCCCCTTCTGTCCACTGAACAACCGTCCCCTCCCCACAGTATTCCCCACCCTTCCCCCACAGCATTCCCCACCCGTCCCCACACCACCACAGGGTTCCACCCGCCCATATCCAGGAACCACTAGCCACGCATCCCCAACACCAGATGTCTGATCTCAAACAGCGCTCCGTGCTTATCCCCCCTCCCAAATTCCGATCCCCCGACACCCCAAATCCCAAAACAAAGAACAAAGAAAAGTACAGCGCAGGAACAGGCCCTTCGGCCCTTCAAGCCCGTGCCGATCAGGATGCCCTAACTAAATTAAAAGTAAAATCTTCTGTCCTTACTCAGTCCGTATCCCTCTATTCCCTCCCTATTCATGGACCCATCCAGATGCCTCTTAAATGTTGCCAATGTGCCTGCTTCCACCACCTCCTCTGGCAGCGCGTTCCAGGCACCCACCACTCTCTGCATGAAAAACTTCCCCCGCACATCTCCCTTAAACATTCCCCCTCTCAGCTTGAACCTGTGCCCCCTTGTAATTGACACTTCCACCCTGGGGAAAAGCCTCTGACTATCCATCCTGTCTGTGCCTCTCATAATTTTGTAGACCTCTATCAGGTCTCCCCTCAGCCTCTGTCTTTCCAGTAAAAACAATCCCAGTTTATTCAACCTCTCCTCATAGCCAACACCCTCGAGACCAGGCAACATCCTGGTGAACCTTCTTTGCACTCTCTCCAAAGCTTCCACATCCTTCTGATAGTGTGGTGACCAGAACTGCACGCAGTTGTTGGGGGGTGGGGGGGGGGGGGGGGGGGGGTGGGGTGGGGGGGGTTGGAGAACTGGAGCAGAGACACAAGAGAGGGAAACAAAGGTAGAAATTAAAGAGAGAAGAATAGAAAGTGAATGTGGAAGGCAGAGGAAGCAGGGATTAGCGGAAAATACAACCAAAGCACAAAGATCACGTGTAAAACTGTTAAAAAGACAAATGTAAGGCAGTGCATCAAAATGAATGGAGTATCCGCAATAAAGAAAATAAATTAACAACACAAATAAACCCAAACAGGTCAGATATGATTGTGATTCTGGAGCCATGGCTGCAGGGTGACCAAGGCTAGGGATTGAATATCCAAGGATAGTCGATATTTGGAAGGACAGATTCCAGCATAATTTGCTTTGAAAGGAAAGAAGGTGGGGAGCGTTGTTCGTGAAGAATGAGATCCATGCAGTCGGGTGGGAGGATAGTAACTCAGGAATTCCCGACATAGAGTCAGTCTGGGTGGAGCTAAGAAGCAGCAAGGGGTGGAAAACATGAGTGGAAGTTGTCTCCTGCCCCCCAAAACATAGTGGAGAGGTAGGGGATGGCATTAAACAGGAAATTAGATATGCAGATAACCAGGGTTCCACAATAATCCTGGGTAACTTTAACAGAGATTGGGTAAACAAATTAGCAACAAGAGTTTGGCTAATTCCTGGAGCGTGTACAAGATGATGTTTTTCAACCAGCATGTTTTTCAGGAGGGCTAAAAGAAGACATGAGGTTGCTTTGGCAGACAGAGTGAAGGAAAATCCAAAGAGCTTCTATAGGTATGTTAGGAGCAAAAGGATAGTGAGGAATAAAATTGGTCCTCTTGAAGACCAGACATATTTAAAATGTCAGTATTCACGGGGGAGGTGCCGGATGATTGGAGGGTGGCTAATGTTGTTCCGTTGTTTAAAAAAGGTTCCAAAAGAAATTCGGGAAATTATAGGCCAGTAAGTTTGACGTCGGTGGTGGGCAAGTTATTGGAAGGTGTGATAAGGGATAGGATCTACAAATATTTGGATAGACAGGGACTTATTAGGGAGAGTCAACATGGCTTTGTGCGTGGTAGGTCATGTTTGACCAATCTATTAGAGTTTTTCGAGGAGGTTACCAGGAAAGTGGATGAAGGGAAGGCGGTGGATGTTATCTACCTGGATTTCAGCAAGGCCTTTGACAAGGTCCCTCATGAGAGGTTAGTTAGGAAGGTTCAGTCGCTGGGTGTACACGGGGAGGTAGTAAATTGAATTAGACACTGGCTCAATGGAAGAAGCCAGAGAGTGGTTGTGGAGGATTACTTCTCTGAGTGGAGGAATGTGACTAGTGGTGTGCCACAGGGATTGGTGTTGGGTCCATTGTTGTTTGTCATCTATATCAATGATCTGGATGATAATGTGGTTAATTGGATCAGCAAATTTGCTGATGATACAAGGATTGGAGGTGTTGTGGAAAGTGAGGAAGGTTTTCAAAGCTTGCAGAGGGATTTGGACCAGCTAGAAAAATGGGCTGAAAAATGGCAAATGGAATTTAACGCAGACAAGTGTGAGATATTGCACTTTGGAAGGACAAACCAAAGAAGAACGTACAGGGTAAATGGTAGGACTCTGAAGAGTGCAGTTGAACAGAGGGATCTGGGAATACAGGTACAGAATTCCCTAAAAGTGACGTCACAGGTGGGTAGGGTCGTAAAGAGTGCCTTTAGGCTTTTGGTAGGTTCGGTAGGGGAACATGTGGCAAATAGTGACCACAGCTCTGTTAACTTTAGGATAGTAATGGACAAGGATGAGTGCTGTCCTACGGGCAGGGTGCTAAATTGGGGGAAGGCTGACTATAACCGGATTAGGCAGGAATTGGTGGCAGTTGATTGGGAGAGGATGTTCGAGGGTATGTCCGCGTCTGGCATATGGGAGTCTTTTAAGGAACTATTGATAAGGCTGCAGGATAGGCATGTGCCTGTAAAAAGGAAAGATAGGAAAGGTAGGATTCGAGAGCCGTGGATAACCAGGGAATTTGAGGATTTGATTAAAATGAAAAGGGAGGCGTACGTTAAGTCCAGGCAACTGAAAACAGATGGAGCTCTGGAGGAATACAGAGAGAGTAGGAAAGAACTCAAACGGGGAGTTAGAAGGGCAAAAAGAGGTCACGAGATGTTCTTGGCAGGCAGGATTAAGGAGAATCCTAAGGCATTCTATTCATACGTTAGGAACAAAAGAGTTGTCAGGGAGAAAATCAGAACTCTCAGGGACAAAGGAGGGGAATTATGCTTAGAACCCAAGGGAATAGGGGAGATCCTAAATGAATACTTTGCATCGGTATTCACGAAGGAGAGGGGCGTGTTAACCGGGAGTGTCTCGGAGGGAGGTGTTGACCCGTTAGAGAAAATCTCCATTACAAGAGAGGAAGTGTTAGGTTTTTTAGGGAACATTAAAACTGACAAAGCCCCAGGGCCTGATGGCATCTATCCTCGACTGCTCAGGGAGACGAGAGATGAAATTGCTGGGCCTCTGACGGAAATCTTTGTCGCTTCTTTGGACACGGGTGAGGTCCCTGAGGATTGGAGGATAGCGAATGTGGTCCCGTTGTTTAAGAAGGGTAGCAGGGATAACCCAGGAAATTATAGGCCGGTGAGCTTGACGTCCGTGGTAGGGAAGTTGTTGGAGAGGATTCTTAGAGACAGGATGTATGTGCATTTAGAACGGAACAATCTCATTAGTGACAGACAGCATGGTTTTGTAAGAGGGAGGTCGTGCCTTACAAATTTGGTGGAGTTTCTTGAGGAAGTGACAAAAACGGTTGATGAAGGAAGGGCCGTGGATGTCGTCTATATGGATTTCAGTAAGGCATTTGACAAAGTCCCACATGGCAGGTTGGTTAAGAAGGTTAAGGCTCATGGGATACAAGGAGAAGTGGCTAGATGGGTGGAGAACTGGCTTGGCCATAGGAGACAGAGGGTAGTGGTCGAAGGGTCTTTTTCCGGCTAGAGGTCTGTGACCAGTGGTGTTCCGCAGGGCTCTGTACTGGGACCTCTGCTATTTGTGATATATATAAATGATTTGGAAGAAGGTGTAACTGGTGTAATCAGCAAGTTTGCGGATGACACGAAGATGGCTGGACTTGCGGATAGCGAAGAGCATTGTTGGGCAATACAGCAGGATATAGATAGGCTGGAAAATTGGGCGGAGAGGTGGCAGATGGAGTTTAATCCGGATAAATGCGAAGTGATGCATTTTGGAAGAAATAATGTAGGGAGGAGTTATACAATAAATGGCAGAGTCATCAGGAGTATAGAAACACAGAGGGACCTAGGTGTGCAAGTCCACAAATCCTTGAAGGTGGCAACACAGGTGGAGAAGGTGGTGAAGAAGGCATATGGTATGCTTGCCTTTATAGGACGGGGTATAGAGTATAAAAGCTGGAGTCGGATGATGCGGCTGTATAGAACGCTGGTTAGGCCACATTTGGAGTACTGCGTCCAGTTCTGGTCGCCGCACTACCAGAAGGACGTGGAGGCGTTAGAGAGAGTGCAGAGAAGGTTTACCAGGATGTTGCCTGGTATGGAGGGTCTTAGCTATGAGGAGAGATTGGGTAAACTGGGGTTGTTCTCCTTGGAAAGACGGAGAATGAGGGGAGATCTAATAGAGGTGTACAAGATTATGAAGGGTATAGATAGGGTGAACGGTGGGAAGCTTTTTCCCAGGTCGGAGGTGACGATCACGAGGGGTCACGGGCTCAAGGTGAGAGGGGCGAAGTATAACTCAGATATCAGAGGGACGTTTTTTATACAGAGGGTGGTGGGGGCCTGGAATGCGCTGCCAAGTAGGGTGGTGGAGGCAGGCACGCTGACATCGTTTAAGACTTACCTGGATAGTCACATGAGCAACCTGGGAATGGAGGGATACAAACGATTGGTCTAGTTGGACCAAGGAGCGGCACAGGCTTGGAGGGCCGAAGGGCCTGTTTCCTGTGCTGTACTGTTCTTTGTTCTTTGTTCTTTGGTACATTGGCCTTTATAAATCGGAGTATCGAGTATAAAAGTTGGAATGTTATGGTAAGGTCATATAAGGCATTGGTGAGGCCGAATTTAGAGTATTGTGTACAGTTTTGGTCACCTAGTTACAGGAAGGATTTTAGTAAGGTTGAAAGAGTGCAGAGAAGGTTCACAAGGATGTTGCCGAAACTTGAGAAGATGAGTTACAGAGAGAGATTGAATAGGTTGGGACTTTATTCCCTGGAGCGTAGAACATAAGAACATAAGAAATAGGAGGAGGAGTAGGCCATGTAGCCCCTCGAGCCTGCCCCGCCATGAATGAGAATAAGGGAAGATTTGATAGAGGTGTATAAGATTTTGATGGGTATAGATAGAGTGAATGCAAGCAGGCTTTTTCCGCTGAGGCTAGGGGAGAAAACAACCAGAGGGCATGGGTTAAGGGTGAAAGGAGAAAAGTTTAAAGGGAATATTAGGGGGGGGTTTCTTCACACAGAGTGGTGGGAGTGTGGAATGAGCTGCCGGATAAAGTGGTAAATACAATGAGGACCATCAGAGGATACAGCAGGATATAGATCAGTTGGAGATTGGGCGGACAGATGGCAGATGGAGTTTAATCCAGACAAATGTGAGGTAATGCATTTTGGAAGTCTAATACAGATAGGAAATATACAGTAAATGGCAGAACCCTTGAGAGTATTGATAGGCAAAGGGATCTGGGTGTAAAGGTACACAGGTCACTGAAAGTGGCAATGCAGGTGGAGAAGGTAGTCAAGAACACATATGGCATCCTTGCCTTCATCAGCTGGGGTATTGAGTTTAAAAATTGGCAAGTCATGTTGACATTTTATAGAACCTTAGTGAGGCCGCACTTGGAATATAGTGTTCAATTCTGGTCGCCACACTACCAGAAGGATGTGAAAGCTTTGGAGAGGGTACAGAAAAGATTTAACAGGATGTTGCCTGGTATGGAGGGTATAAGCTATGAGGATTAGCTATACAGGCAGCAAGGAACACATCAGATGCTCGAGGAGTATAAAAAGTGCAAGAAGCTACTTCAGAGGGAAATCAGGAGGGCTAAAAGAAGACATGAGGTTGCTTTGGCAGACAGAGTGAAGGAAAATCCAAAGAGCTTCTATAGGTATGTTAGGAGCAAAAGGGTAGTGAGGGATAAAATTGGTCCTCTTGCAGACCAGAGTGGTAAGACTGTGTATGGAACCAAAAGAGATGGGGGAAATACTAAATGGTTTTTTTGCATCCGTATTTACTGAGGAAACGGGCATGGAGTCTACGGAAATAGGGCAAACTGGTAGGGAGGGCATGGAACCTTTACAGATTAAAGGGGAGGAGGTGCTCGCTGTCTTGAGGCAAATCAGAGTGGACAAATCCCCAGGACTGGACAGGGTATTCCCACGGACCTTGAGGGGAGCTAGTGTTGAACTTGCAGGGGCCCTGGCAGACATATTTAAAATGTCAGTATTCACGGGGGAGGTGCCGGATGATTGGAGGGTGGCTCATGTTGTTCCGTTGTTTAAAAATGGTTCCAAAAGAAATCCGGGAAATTATCGGCCAGTAAGTTTGACGTCGGTTGTGGGCAAGTTATTGGAAGGTGTGATAAGGGATAGGATCTACAAATATTTGGATAGACAGGGACTTATTAGGGAGAGTCAACATGGCTTTGTGCGTGGTAGGTCATGTTTGACCAATCTATTAGAGTTTTTCGAGGAGGTTACCAGGAAAGTGAATGAAGGGAAGGTGGTGGATGTTGTCTACCTGGATTTCAGCAAGGCCTTTGACAAGGTCCCTCATGGGAGGTTAGTTAGGAAGGTTCAGTCGCTAGGTATACATGGGGAGGTAGTAAATTGGATTAGACACTGGCTCAATGGAAGAAGCCAGAGAGTGGTTGTGGAGGATTGCTTCTCTGAGTGGAGGCCTGTGACTAGTGGTGTGCCGCAGGGATCGGTGTTGGGTCCATTGTTGTTTGTCATCTATATCAATGATCTGGATGATAATGTGGTAAATTGGATCAGCAAGTTTGCTGATGATACAAAGATTGGAGGTGTAGTGGACAGTGAGGAAGGTTTTCAAAGCTTCCAGAGGGATTTGGACCAACTAGAAAAATGGGCTGAAAAATGGCAAATGGAATTTAACGCAGACAAGTGTGAGATATTGCACTTTGGAAGGACAAACCAAAGATGAACGTACAGGGTAAATGGTAGGACTCTGAAGAGTGCAGTTGAACAGAAGGATCTGGGAATACAGGTACAGAATTCCCTAAAAGTGACGTCACAGGTGGATAGGGTCGTAAAGAGTGCCTTTGGTACATTACAAACGATTGGTCTAGTTGGACCAAGGAGCGGCACAGGCTTGGAGGGCCGAAGGGCCTGTTTCCTGTGCTGTACTGTTCTTTGTTCTTTGTTCTTTATTGGCCTTTATAAATCGGAGTATCGAGTATAAAAGTTGGAGTGTTATGGTAAGGTTATATAAGGCATTGGTGTGGCCGAATTTGGAGTATTGTGTACAGTTTTGGTCACCTAGTTACAGGAAGGATGTAAATAAGATTGAAAGAGTGCAGAGAAGGTTCACAAGGATGTTGCCGGGACTTGAGAAGCTGAGTTACAGAGAGATTGAATAGGTTGCGACTTTATTCCTTCGAGAGTTACAGAGAGAGATTGAATAGGTTGCGACTTTATTCCTTCGAGCGCAGAAGATTGAGGGGAGATTTGATAGAGGTGTATAAGATTTTGATGGGTATAGATAGAGTGAATGCAAGTAGGCTTTTTCCGCTGAGACTAGGGGAGAAAAAAACCAGAGGGCATGGGTTAAGGGTGAAAGGAGAAAAGTTTAAAGGGGATATTATGGGGGGCTTCTTCACGCAGAGAGTGGTGGGAGTGTGGAATGAGCTGCCGGATAAAGTGGTAAATGCGGGGTCACTTTCAACATTTAAGAAAAACTTGGACGGGTTCATGGATGAGAGGGGTGTGGAGGGATATGGTCCAAGTGCAGGTCAGAGGGACTAGGCATAAAATGGTTCGGCACAGACAAGAAGGGCCAAAAGGCCTGTTTCTGAGCTGTAATTTTCTATGGTTCTATGTTGAGGAATCAACAAAGGAACAAGCTATCCTAGATTTGGTATTGTGCAATCAGAAGGCATGAATTAATAATCTTATTGTGCCGGGTCCTTTAGAGAACAATGGACACAACAGGATAGAATTCTTCATTCGGACAGGAAGTGAAATCCATTCAAAAACTAGGATCTGAAAGTTTAACAAGGAAAACTCTGCAGCTGACGAAGATAGATTGGGGAGCTTGATTAACAAGATGATGGTGAATGGACAATGGGCCCACTTCACCCAAATCAGATCCAAGTGTTGATGCCAGCGGGAATTGCGGAGTGTCTCCCACTGGGATTGACATCGCTGGGCAGATTCCATTCATCCAATTCAAATTACCCAGCACTCCCCCAAGTGAATCACACTGATTTCCATTGGAACCTGATTTACAGGAAGCAGGATCTGCTTTTAGCCTTCACCAAGCACTCCCTTCAGCACCCACTCTCATCCTCGCCAACAACATGGCTGCCCCAAGATTCGAACAGGGTTAGACACGGCAGATTGTTCCAGATGGTGGGGGAGTCCAGAACTAGGGGTCATAGTTTGAGGATAGGCGGTAAACCTTTTTGGACTGAGGTGAGGAGAAATTTCTTCACCCAGAGGGTGGTGAACGTGTGGAATTCGCCATGACCTGAGTGGGTAACCCTTGCCCCCCCCTGATCAACCCCTCAGCCGACGGCCACCCTTGAAGGTGCTGGGTAGCTCCGAGTACGCCAGGACGTACACATGGTTCAGGCTGATGTGCGCAGTGTGTGATGTCCAAGCGGTCACACACTGGATGTAAAGGGAGTGGACACCTTCCTGTTGGTGAGGGACGCCCCCTATCGAGCCAGTGCTCACAGGGTGATCTGGGTGCCATCGATGGCCTCCATGGACCTGGGGCACCCCGGTGATCGCAGAGAATTCAGCCATCCTAGTGGGCCTGGTCCAGGTGAAAGGTGAGGTACTCTGATTCCCAGGCTCCCTCACCTCGTGGTGAGCTGATGGCTGGAAGATCCCACACAGGTCACCGCTCGAGCCCCAGAAAGATCTTTGGCGAGGATGTCCAGGGCATCTGTCACTTCCACAGCCACTGGGGCAAGTGTCCTCCTCCTCCTCCTCTTGGTGCTAGGTGGACAAGAATCTCTCCAATCCCATTGTGATCCAGCAAATGAAGAGTGACCTTCCCTCACCATTCCTGGGTTAGTGTCAACCTGGAAAACCCTCCCAATGTGGAGAGAGCAGGAGTGCTGCCCCTCAAGCCCCTGACGACAGACTGGTGACTTGAGGGGCACCAAATCTAAAGGGAGGATCCACAATCCAAGGTTAACTAAAGACGGTGAAGAAAGCACCAAACTTAAAGAAAAAGCAGACTACTGCACAAAGGTGGCAAACTGGTCAGATGATTGGTTAAGTTTAAAGAACTGCAGCATGACTAAGTGGTGAAAGGAGATAGAAATTAGAGTATGAGAGGAAGATAGCTAGAAATGTAAAAGCAGAATGAGTTTCTACAGGTATTTAAATAAGAAAAGATTAATTCGAGTGAATGTTGGTTCGATAGAGCGTGCTGGTGAGGACTTAATAGTAGATAATGAGGAGATAGCAGATGAAATATGTAAATAGTCCACTGACGGAAGGGGCCACATTAGACCTGGTACAGGGGAATGAGCCGGGACAGGTGATCGACGTTTCAGTAGGGGAGCATTTCGGCAACAGTGACCATAATTCTGTAAGTTTTAATTATTTATGGATAAGGGTAAGAAGCATAGAACCATGGAAATGTTACAGCACAGATAGAAGCTATTCAACCCATCTTCTCCATGCCAGCCCAAGGACATGATTGGGTAAACTGGGATTGTTCTCCCTGGAAAGACGGAGGATGAGGGGTGACCTAATAGAGGTGTATAAAATTATGAAGGGCATAGATAGAGTGAACAGTGGGAAGCTTTTTCCCAGGTCGGAGGTGACAAACAGAAGGGGTCAGGGGTTCAAGGTGAGGGGGGCAAGTTTCAACACAGATGTCAGGGGGACATATTTTACACAGAGGGTGGTGGGGGCCTGGAATGCACTGCCAGGCAAGGTGATTGAGGCGGACACGCTGGGATCGTTTAAGATATATCTAGATAACCACATGAACAGACTGGGAATAGAGGGATACAAAAGAATGGTCTCGTGGGCACATGAGCGGCGCGGGCTTAGAGGGCCGAAGGGCCTGTTCCTGTGCTGTATTGTTCTTTGTTCTTTGACACACACTTTCTAATTCCACCTTCCTGCACCCGGCCCAGAGCCCTGTAGCTCACAGCACTGTGGGTGCAGATCCAGGGACTTCTTAAATGAGTTTAGAGTCTCTGCCTCCACCATCAACTCAGGCAGCGAATCCTAGACTTATGCCACTTATCTTGAATTGATTTCTCCTGGTTCTAGAATTCTCCACCAAGGGAAACAATTTTATTGAAGCAAATTACTGCGGATGCTGGAATCTGAAACCAAAAGAGAAAACACTGGAAAATCCCAGCGGGTCTGGCAGCTTCTGTAAGGAGAGAAAAGAGCTGACGTTTCAAGTCCCGGTGACCCTTTGTCAAAGCGAAAAGGCACAGAAAGTGGGAGATATTTATACTGCAGGGGGAGGGAATGAAAGATGATTCATAGCCACAGAAACAAGGGGAAAAGACTGCTAATGGCAGCCCATAGAGAGAATAAAGGGTGTGAATGGCCAAACAGCAGAGAAGCTAAAATGAAGATGTTGTGCGGGGGGCGGGGGCCGGGGCGGGGGGGCGGGGGCCGGGGCGGGGGCCGGGGCGGGGGCCGGGGCGGGGGGGTGGGGGCCGGGGCGGGGGGGCGGGGGCCGGGGCGGGGGGGCGGGGGCCGGGGCGGGGGGGCGGGGGCCGGGGCGGGGGTTGGGGGCCGGGGCGGGGGCGTGGGGGCCGGGGCGGGGGGGTGGGGGCCGGGGCGGGGGGGTGGGGGCCGGGGCGGGGGGGCGGGGGCCGGGGCGGGGGGGCGGGGGCCGGGGCGGGGGGGCGGGGGCCGGGGCGGGGGGGCGGGGGCCGGGGCGGGGGGGCGGGGGCCGGGGCGGGGGCCGGGGCGGGGGCCGGGGCGGGGGGGCGGGGGCCGGGGCGGGGGCCGGGGCGGGGGCCGGGGCGGGGGGGTGGGGGCCGGGGCGGGGGGGTGGGGGCCGGGGCGGGGGGGCGGGGGAGGTGGTGGGTATAGTGGAGGATGGACTAGGTTATCCCGGAGGAATGGTCTCTGCGGAATGCTGACAGAGGGAGTGAAGGGAAGATGTGTTTGGTGATGGCATCACGCTGGAGTTGGTGAAAATGGCGGAGGATTACGCTTTGCGGAGGCTGGTGGGGTGAAATGTGAGAACAAGGGGGACTCTATCCTTGTTCTGGAAGGGAGGGAAGGGGGTGAGGGTCGTGGCGCGGGGGATGGACCGCACGCTGCTGAGGGCCCTGTCGACAACTGTAGATGGGAATCCACGGTTGGGGAAAAAGGGGTACATATTAGAAGCACCACTTTGGAAAGTGGCATCATCGGAACAAATGTGACAGAGGCGAAGGAGCTGAGAGAAAGGGATGGAGTCCTTACAGGATGTAAGTCCAGAGCTGTAGTCCAGATAGCTGTGGGAGTCAGTGGGCTTGTAATGGATATTGGTAGATTGTCTATTGCCAGAAATGGAGACAGAAAGGTCAAGGAAAGGAAGGGAAGTGTCTGAGATGGACCAGGTGAAGGCGATGGAGGGGTGGAAACTGGAAGCGAAGTTGATGAATGTTTTGGGGTCTGGATGACAGCATGAAGCAGCACCAAAATAGTCATCGATGTACCGGTAAAGGAGTAACTAGTAGGGTTGACAAGGGGGAGCCAGTCGATGTGGTATATTTGGACTTTCAGAAAGCGTTTGGCAAAGTCCCGCACAAGAGGTTATCGTGCAAGATTAAAGCACATGGGATTGGGGGAAGCATATTGAGATGGATAGAAAACTGGTTGGCAGAGAGGAAACAAATCGGCAGGCAGTAACTAGTGGAGTGCCACAAGGATCGGTGCTGGGACCTCAGCTATTCACAATATATATTAATGATTTGGATGAGGGAACAAAATGTAACATCTCCAAGTTTGCAGATGATACCAAGTTGGGTGGGAGGGTGAACTGTGACGAGGATGCAGAGATCCTTCAGAATGATCTGGACAGGTTGGGTGAGTGGGCAAATCAATGGCAGATGCAGTATAATTTGGATAAATGTGAGGTTATTCACTTTGGAAGCAAAAACAAGGCGGCAGATTACTACCTGAATGGGTGTAAATTGGGAGAGGGGAGTGTGCAGCGGAACCTGGGTGTCCTTGTGCACCAGTCGCTGAAGGTAAGCATGCAGGTGCAGCAGGCGGTGAAGAAGGTAAATGGTATGTTGGCCTTCATTGCGAGAGGTTTCGAGTACAGGAGCAGGGATGTGTTGTTGCAATTATACAGGGCCTTGGTGAGGCCGCACCGAGAGTATTGTGTGCAGTTTGGTCTCCTTTTCTGAGGAAGGATGTTCTTGCTCTCGAGGGAGTGCAGCGAAGGTTTACCAGGCTGATTCCGGGGATGGTGGCACTGATGACGGCATGGACAAGTTGGACCAAAGGGACTGTTTCCATGCTGTAAACCTCAATGACTCGAATGTAATAAGAACATAAGAACATAAGAACATAAGAAATAGGAGCAGGAGTAGGCCATCTAGCCCCTCGAGCCTGCCCCGCCATTCAATAAGATCATGGCTGATCTGATGTGGATCAGTACCACTTACCCGCCTGATCCCTATAACCCCTAATTCCCTTACCGATCAGGAATCCATCCATCCGCGCTTTAAACATATTCAGCGAGGTAGCCTCCACCACCTCAGTGGGCAGAGAATTCCAGAGATTCACCACCCTCTGGGAGAAGAAGTTCCTCCTCAACTCTGTCTTAAACCGACCCCCCTTTATTTTGAGGCTGTGTCCTCTCGTTTTAACTTCCTTACTAAGTGGAAAGAATCTCTCCGCCTCCACCCTATCCAGCCCCCGCATTATCTTATAAGTCTCCATAAGATCCCCCCTCATCCTTCTAAACTCCAACGAGTACAAACCCAATCTCCTCAGCCTCTCCTCATAATCCAAACCCCTCATCTCCGGTATCAACCTGGTGAACCTTCTCTGCACTCCCTCCAATGCCAATATATCCTTCCTCATATAAGGGGACCAATACTGCACACAGTATTCCAGCTGCGGCCTCACCAATGCCCTGTACAGGTGCATCAAGACATCCCTGCTTTTATATTCTATCCCCCTTGCAATATAGGCCAACATCCCATTTGCCTTCTTGATCACCTGTTGTACCTGCAGACTGGGCTTTTGCGTCTCATGCACAAGGACCCCCAGGTCCCTTTGCACGGTAGCATGTTTTAATTTGTTTCCATTGAGATAGTAATCCCATTTGTTATTATTTCCTCCAAAGTGTATAACCTCGCATTTCTCAACGTTATACTCCATTTGCCATATCCTCGCCCACTCACTCAGCCTGTCCAAATCTCTCTGCAGATCTTCTCCGTCCTCCACACGATTCACTTTTCCACTTATCTTTGTGTCGTCTGCAAACTTTGTTACCCTACACTCCGTCCCCTCCTCCAGATCATCTATATAAATGGTAAATAGTTGCGGCCCGAGTACCGATCCCTGCGGCACGCCACTAGTTACCTTCCTCCAACCGGAAAAACACCCATTTATTCCGAGTCTTTGCTTCCTGTCGGATAGCCAGTCCCCAATCCACTTTAACACACTACCCCCAACTCCGTGTGCCCTAATCTTCTTCAGTAGCCTTTTATGGGGCACCTTATCAAACGCCTTTTGGAAATCCAAAAACACCGCATCCACCGGTTCTCCTCCATCAACCGCCCTAGTCACATCTTCATAATGTTACAGTCATAGCTAGAATGTAGAGAAAGATCAACTTAGTGCGAGGTAGGTCCATTCAAAAGTCTGACAGCAGCAGGGAAGAAGTTGTTCTTGAGTCAGTTGGTACGTGACCTCAGACTTTTGTATTTTTTATCCCGACGGAAGAAGGTGGAAGAGAGAATGTCTGGGGTGCGTGGAGTCCTTAATTATGCTGGCTGCTTTGCCGAGGCAGCGGGAAGTGTAGACAGAGTCAATGGATGGGAGGCTGGTTTGCGTGATGGATTGGGCTACATTCATGACCTTTTGTAGTTCCTTGCGGTCTTGGGCAGAGCAAGAGCCATACCAAGCTGTGATACAACCAGAAAGAATGCTTTCTATGGTGCATCTGTAAAGGTTGGTGAGTGTCGTAGCTGACATACCAAATTTCCTTAGTCTTCTGAGAAAGTAGAGGTGTTGGTGGGCTTTCTTAACTATAGTGTCGGCATGAGGGGGACCAGGACAGGTTGTTAGTGATCTGGACATCCAAAAACCTGAAGCTTTCGACCATTTCTACTTCATCCCCGTTGATGTAGACAGGGGCATGTTCTCCTTTACGCTTCCTGAAGTCGATGACAATCTCCTTTGTTTTGTTGACATTGAGGGAGAGATTATTGTTGCCACACCAGTTCACCAGATTCTCTATCTCATTCCTGTACTCTGTCCCATCGTTGTTTGAGATCCGACCCACTACGGTGGTGTCATCAGCAAACTTAAAAATCTGACCTTATCTAGGTGTTCTTGTGTATGGATAGAACAAAGAACAAAGAACAATACAGCACAGGAACAGGCCCTTCGGCCCTCCAAGCCTGCGCCGCTCATGTGCCCAACTAGACCATTCTTTTGTATCCCTCTATTCCCAGTCTGTTCATGTGGTTATCTAGATAAGTCTTAAACGATCCCAGCGTGTCCGCCTCAATCACCTTGCTTGGGAGTGCATTCCAGGCCCCCACCACCCTCTGTGTAAAATACATCCCCCTGACATCTGTGTTGAACCTTGCCCCCCTCACCTTGAACCCATGACCCCTTGTGGTCGTCACCTCCGACCTGGGAAAAAGCTTCCCACTGTTCACTCTATCTATGCCCTTCATAATTTTATACACCTCTATTAGGTCGCCCCTCATCCTCCGTCTTTCCAGTGAGAACAACCCCAGTTTACCCAATCTCTCCTCATAGCTAAGACCCTCCATACCAGGCAACATCCTGGTAAACCTCCTCTGTACTCTCTCCAAAGCCTCCACGTCCTTCTGGTAGTGTGGCGACCAGAACTGGACGCAGTATTCCAAATGTGGCCTAACCAACGAAAGCTGGTTCACAGATAAGAAGCAAAGAGTTGGCATAAATGGGTCTTTTGCTGATTGGCAGTCAGTGACTAGTGGGGTTCCACAGGGATCTGTGCTCGGACCCCAACTGTTCACATTATATATTAATGATTTGGAAGAGGGAACTGAATGTATTATCTCCAGATTTGCAGATGATACAAAGTTGGATGGGAGGGTGAGCTGTGAGGAGGATGCAGAGATGCTTCAGTGTGGTTTGGACAGGCTGAGTGTGTGGGTATCTGCAGGACAGGTGCAGCATAATGTGGATAAATGTGAGGTTATCCACTTTGGTAGCAATAATAGGAAGACAGATTATTACTTGCAAATTGAGAGAGGTGGATACACAGCAACACCTTGGAGTCTTGAAAGTAAGCGTGCAGGTACAGCAGGCAGTAAAGAAGGCAAATGGTATGTTGGCCTTCACAGCGAGAGGATTTGAGTATCGGGATAGGGATGTTTTGCTGCAATTATACAGGGCGTTGGTGAGGCCACACCTGCAGTATTGTGTGCAGTTTTGGTGTCCTTATCTGAGGAAGGATGTCCTTGCTATAGAGGGAGCACAGTGAAGGTTTACCAGGCTGATTCCTGGGGTGGCAGGTCTGTCACATGAGGAGAGACTAAGTGGGTTAGGATTATATTCACTGGAGTTTAGAAGAGTGAGAGGGGATCTCAGAGAAACTTATAAAATTCTAACAGAGGTAGACTGGGCAGATTCAGGAAGAATGTTCCCAATGGTGGGGAAGTCCATAACTCGGGGTCATAATTTGAGGATTTGGGGTGAACCTTTTAGAACTGAGGTGAGGAGAAATTTCTTCACCCAGAGGGTGGTGAATGTGTGGAATTCACTCCCACAGAAAGTAGCTGAGGCGAGAATTGAACCCGGGTCCCTGACCCTTCCCGGTCAGGGAATGAAGAATTAGGGCAGCACGGTGGCACAGTGGTTAGCACTGCTGCCTCACAACACCTGGGACCTGAGTTCGATTCCCGGTTTGGGTGACTATCTGTGTGCAGTTTGCACGTTCTCCCCGTGTCTGCGTGGGTTTCCTCCGGGTGCTCTGGTTTCCTCCCACAGTTCGAAGATGTCCTTTCTGTGCCTTTCAGCTTTGACAAAGGGTCATCTGGAAACTGGCGGGAATTCCAAAGGCCAAAAGAGCAGCTATGAACCTATTGAAATGGCAGAGCAGGCTCGAGGGGCTGAATGGCCTACTCCTGCTCCCAGTTTTCCTCACTGGGTGAGAATCGCGCAAATCAATAAAGTTTCCTTGTCCATGTTTCGGGAATTCATAGAACATCGAACAGTACAGCACAGGAACAGGCCCTTCGGCCCACCATGTTGTACTGAACATGATGCCAAATTAAACTAATCCCTTCTGCCTCCCCTTGCTCCATGAACCTCTATTCCTCGCATACTCATGTGCTTATCTAAAAGCCCCTTAAACACTCCTATCGTATCTGCCTCCACCAGCCCTAGCAGTGTGTCCCAGACATCTATCACTCTCTGTGTAAAAAACTTGCCCCTCAACATCTCCTTTGAACTTTCCCCTCTCACCTTCAGTGCATGCCCCCTCGTATTAGACATTTCAACTCTGGGGAAAAGATTCTGACTGTCACCCTTATCTCTGCCTCTCATCATTTTACAGACTTCTATCAGGTCTCCCCTCAACCTCCACCGCTCCAGAGAAAAAAACCCCAGTTTGTCCAGCCTCTCCTTATAGCTCAAATCCTCTAATCCAGGCAGCATCCTGGTAAACCTCTTCTACACCCTCTCCAAAGCCTGCACATCCTCCCTGTAATATGGCGACCATATTGAACGCAATTCTCTAAGTGGCCTAACCAGAGTTTTTTAAAGCTGCAACATGACATCCTGACTCCTGTACTCAATGCTCCGACCAATAAAGGCAAGCGTGCCACACGCCTTCTTTACCTCCCTATCTACTTGTGTGGCCACTTTCAGGGAGCTATGGACCTGAACCCCAAGATCCCTCAGTACATCAGTGCTGTCCCTCTGGCCTCTCTGTGATATTGAGGAGCTGTGCTGGGCACTGGGTCAGACTCACATGTTGGGAATGATGTTGAGGCGACCGGCATCCGGGGGGTTACTCTCGCGATGTGATGAGGCACTGAGCTGCTGATAGCGAATCCGACCATCCTCCAAACCCAGAGGTCGGCTGCACAGGCCTGGAGATCCAGAGAAAGAGAATCAGCTTGGAGAATGGGGAGCGCACCAGCCCGAGATAGGGGGTGGGGCGGGGGGCGGAAAGAGTGGGAGAGAGGGAGAGAGAGAGGGAGAGAGACAGAGGGAGAGGGGGTGAGAGAGGGGGAGGGGGAGAGGGAGAGAGGGGGAGAGAGAGGGAGGGGGAGAGGGGGAGAGGGAGAGAGGGGGAGAGAGGGAGGGAGGGAGGGGGAGAGGGAGAGAGGGAGGGAGAGGGGGAGAGGGAGGGAGGGGGAGAGAGGGAGGGAGAGAGGGGGAGGGGGAGAGGGGGAGAGAGAGGGAGGGAGAGAGGGGGAGGGAGAGAGGGGGAGAGGGAGAGAGGGGGAGAGAGGGAGGGAGAGAGGGGGAGAGGGAGAGAGGGAGGGAGGGGGAGAGAGGGAGGGAGGGGGAGAGAGGGAGGGAGAGAGGGGGAGGGGGAGAGGGAGAGAGGGAGGGAGAGGGGGAGAGGAGGGGGAGAGGGAGGGAGAGGGGAGAGGGGGAGAGGGAGAGGGGGAGGGGAGGAGGGGGAGGGGGAGAGGGGGAGGTGGGACGGGGGAGGTGGGACGGGGAGGCGGAGGGGGAAGGGGGGTGTTGGAGGGGGGAAGGGGAGGGGGAGGGTTGTGTGGGGAGGGGGAGAGGGTGGAGGGGGAGAGGGTGGAGGGGGAAGGGGGGAGGAAGGGGAAGGGGAGGGGGAGAGGGGGGAGAGGGGAGGGGGAGAGGGGAGGGGGAGTGGGAGAGGGGAGGGGGAGGGTCGGGGGAGAGAGGGAGGGGGAGAGGGGGAGGGGGGAGAGGGGGAGGGGGAGATGGGGAGAGAGGGGGAGAGAGGGGGAGGGGGGCAGAGGGGACAGGTGAGATGGGGAGGGGGAGATGGGGAGGGGGGAGAGGGGGAGGGGGAGAGATGGGGAGGGGAGAGGGGGGAGGGGGAGGGAGGGGGAGGTGGGGGGAGAGGGGGAGGGGAGGGGGGGTGGAGGGGGAAGCGAGGGGGAGGAAAGGGGAGGGAAGGAGAGGGAAGGGGAGGGAGCGGGAGGGAGGGGGGAGGGAAGGGGAGAGAGGGGGAGGGAGGGGGAGGGAGGGGGAGGGAGGGAGGGGGAGGGTGGGGGAGAGAGGGGGGAGAGAGGGGGAAGAGAGGGGGGCAGAGGGGAGAGAGGGGGAGGGAAGGGGAGGGAGGGGGACTGAAGGGGAGGGAAGGGGAGGGAGGGGCAGGGAGGGTGGTGGGGGGGAGGCTGGGGGAGGGGGGAGGGAGGGGGAAGGAGGAGGGGGAGGGAGGGCGAGGGAGGAAGGGGGAACGAGGGAGAGGGAGGGAGGGAGAAGGGGGGTGAGAAAGGGGAGGAGGGGAGGGAGAGAGACGGGGGGGTGAGAGAGGGTGAGGGAGGGGAGGGAGGGGAGGGAGGGGCAGGGTGGGGGAGGGAGGGGGAGGGAGGGGGAGAGAGGGGAGACGGGGAGAGGGGGAAGAAGGGGAGAACAAGTGTGAAAGGGAGAGAGAGAAGAAGGGAGGGAGAGAGGAAGGGAAGAAGAGGGAGAGGTTGAAAGAGAGGGGGAGAAGTGAGAAAGGGTGTGAAAGGGAGAGAAGGAGAGTCAGAAAGGGCAGCAGAGGGGGGGCGGGGTGGAGGGCGGGGCGGAGGGCGGGGGGAGGGCGCGGGGGGAGGGCGTGGGGGGAGGGCGTGGGGGGGAGGGTGCTGGGGAGAGCGCGGGGGGAGAGCACGGGAGGAGAGCGCAGGGGAGAGTGCGGGGGGAGAACGCGGGGGGAGAACGCAGGGGGAGAGCGTGGGGGGGAGAGCGCGTGGGGAGAGCGCGGGGGGAGCGCGCGGGGGGAGAGCGCGGGGGGAGAGCACGGGGGAGAGCGCGGGGGGAGAGCGCGGGGGGAGAGTGCGGGGGAAGATCGCGGGGGGAGAGCGCGGAGGGAGAGCATGGGGTCTGGGGGGGGGGGGGGGGGGTCCATACCTGTGGGCTCAGGTTGAGTGGGTGGAAACATTGGTTTGGAAATTCCCAAAAGTTCGGTCACAGAATTGGCCTGGAACAGAAGCAGAAACCAAGAGTGAATCCCGGAATACAATCCGGACAGTACATCCGGACACCCAGAATGCAATTCGGTCCATCCAACTGGAATACAGTCCGGAAAGTCCATCCGGGCATCCGCAATGCAATTTGAACCGACCGATGAAATCGCTGGTCCTCTGACGCAAATCTTTGTCTCGTCACTGGGCACAGGTGAGGTCCCAGAGGATTGGAGGATAGCTAATGTGGTACCCTTATTTAAGAAGGGTCGGAAAGATAACCCGGGTAATTATAGGCCGGTGAGCTTGACGTCCGTGGTCGGGAAGTTGTTGGAGAAGATTCTTAGAGGTAGGATGTATGCGCATTTAGAAAGGAATAAACTCATTAACGATAGTCAGCATGGTTTTGTGAGAGGGAGGTCATGCCTCACTAACCTGGTGGAGTTTTTTGAAGAAGTGACTAGAATGGTTGACGAGGGAAGGGCCGTGGATTTCGTCTATATGGACTTTAGTAAAGCGTTTGACAAAGTACCTCATGGTAGGTTGGTGCAAAAGGTTGGATCTCATGGGATAAAGGGGGAGGTGGCGAGATGGGTGGAGAACTGGCTTGGTCACAGAAGACAGAGGGTGGTAGTGGAAGGGTCTTTTTCCGGCTGGAGACCTGTGACTAGTGGTGTTCCGTAGGGCTCTGTATTGGGACCTCTGCTGTTTGTGATTTATATAAACGATCTGGAAGAAGGTGTAACTGGGGTGATCAGTAAGTTTGCGGACGACACGAAATTGGCTGTACTTGCAGATGGTGAGGAACATTGTCAGAGGCTACAGAAGGATATAGATAGGCTGGAAATTTGGGCAAAGAAATGGCAGATGGAGTTCAATCCAGATAAATGCGAAGTGATGCATTTTGGTAGAAAAAACGTAGGGAGGAGCTATAAGATAAATGGCAGAAACATAAAGGGTGTAGATACGCAGAGGGACCTGGGTGTGCAAGTCCACATATCCTTGAAGGTGACGTCACAGGTGGAGAAGGTAGTGAATAAGGCATATGGCATGCTTGCCTTTATAGGACGGGGCATAGAGTATAAAAGTTGGGGTCTGATGTTGCAGATGTATGGAACGTTGGTTCAACCGCATTTGGAATACTGCGTCCAGTTCTGGTCGCCACACTACCAGAAGGACGTGGAGGCTTTAGAGAGAGTGCAGAGGAGGTTTACCAGGATGTTGTCTGGTATGGAAGGGCTTAGTTATGAGGAGAGATTGGGTAAACTGGGGTTGTTCTCACTGGAAAGACGGAGGATGAGGGGTGACCTAATAGAGGTGTATAAAATTATGAAAGGCATAGATAGGTGGGAAGCTTTTCCCCAGGTCGGTGGTGACGTTCAAGAGGGGTCATAGGTTCAAGGTGAGAGGGGGGGAGGTTTAACACAGATATCAGAAGGACGTATTTTACACAGAGGGTGGTGGGGGCCTGGCATGCGCTGCTGGGCAAGGTGGTGGAGGCGGACACACTGGGAACGTTTAAGACTTATCTAGATAGCCACATGAACGGAGTGGGAATGGAGGGATACAAAAGAATGGTCTAGTTTGGACCAGGGAGCGGCGTGAGCTTGGAGGGCCGAAGGGCCTGTTCCTGTGCTGTATTGTTCTTTGTTTTTTGTTCTTATCCGGACTACAATCCGGACAGTCCACCAGGACACCCGGAATACAATCCGGACAGTCCATCCGGACACGGCTGAGCAGCACGGACCTTCCGGGCACTCTTCAACTTTCAACACATTTGTGAAAGGCTAAAGGCTACAAATCAAATCCATACCCCAGTGAGAATCAGAGTGTGTGGGACCCGTACCCCAGTGAGAGTCAGTGTGTGTGGGACCCGTACCCCAGTGAGAATCAGAGTGTGTGGGACCCGTACCCCAGTGAGAGTCAGTGTGTGTGGAACCCGTACCCCAGTGAGAGTCAGTGTGTGTGGGACCCCGTACCCCAGTGAGAATCAGAGTGTGTGGGACCCGTACCCCAGTGAGAGTCAGTGTGTGTGGAACCCGTACCCCAGTGAGAGTCAGTGTGTGTGGAACCCGTACCCCGGTGAGAGTCAGTGTGTGTGGAACCTGTACCCCAGTGAGAGTCAGTGTGTGGGACCCGTACCCCAGTGAGAGTCAGTGTGTGTGGAACCCGTACCCCAGTGAGAGTCAGTGTGTGTGGAACCCATACCCCAGTGAGAGTCAGTGTGTGTGGAACCCGTACCCCAGTGAGAGTCAGTGTGTGTGGAACCCGTACCCCAGTGAGAGTCAGTGTGTCAGTGTGTGTGGGACCCGTACCCCAGTGAGAGTCAGTGTGTGTGGAACCCGTACCCCAGTGAGAGTCAGTGTGTGTGGAACCCGTACCCCAGTGAGAGTCAGTGTGTGTGGGACCCCAGTGAGAGTCAGTGTGTGTGGGACCCGTACCCCAGTGAGAGTCAGTGTGTGTGGAACCCGTACCCCAGTGAGAGTCAGTGTGTGTGGGACCCGTACCCCAGTGAGAGTCAGTGTGTGTGGAACCCGTACCCCAGTGAGAGTCAGTGTGTGTGGAACCCGTACCCCAGTGAGAGTCAGTGTGTGTGGAACCCGTACCCCAGTGAGAGTCAGTGTGTGTGGAACCCGTAGCGCAGTGAGAGTCAGTGTGTGTGGGACCCGTACCCCAGTGAAAGTCAGTGTGTGTGGAACCCGTACCCCAGTGAGAGTCAGTGTGTGTGGAACCCGTACCCCAGTGAGAGTCAGTGTGTGTGTGGAACCCGTACCCCAGTGAGAGTCAGTGTGTGTGGAACCCGTACCCCAGTGAGAGTCAGTGTGTGTGGGACCTGTACCCCAGTGAGAGTCAGTGTGTGTGGAACCCGTACCCCAGTGAGAGTCAGTGTGTGTGGGACCCGTACCCCAGTGAGAGTCAGTGTGTGTGGAACCCCAGTGAGAGTCAGTGTGTGTGGGACCCGTACCCCAGTGAGAGTCAGTGTGTGTGGAACCCGTAGCGCAGTGAGAGTCAGTGTGTGTGGGACCCGTACCCCAGTGAAAGTCAGTGTGTGTGGAACCCGTACCCCAGTGAGAGTCAGTGTGTGTGGAACCCGTACCCCAGTGAGAGTCAGTGTGTGTGTGGAACCCGTACCCCAGTGAGAGTCAGTGTGTGTGGAACCCGTACCCCAGTGAGAGTCAGTGTGTGTGGGACCCGTACCCCAGTGAGAGTCAGTGTGTGTGGAACCCCAGTGAGAGTCAGTGTGTGTGGGACCCGTACCCCAGTGAGAGTCAGTGTGTGTGGAACCCGTAGCGCAGTGAGAGTCAGTGTGTGTGGGACCCGTACCCCAGTGAAAGTCAGTGTGTGTGGAACCCGTACCCCAGTGAGAGTCAGTGTGTGTGTGGAACCCGTACCCCAGTGAGAGTCAGTGTGTGTGGAACCCGTACCCCAGTGAGAGTCAGTGTGTGTGGAACCCGTACCCCAGTGAGAGTCAGTGTGTGTGTGGAACCCGTACCCCAGTGAGAGTCAGTGTGTGTGGAACCCGTACCCCAGTGAGAGTCAGTGTGTGTGGGACCTGTACCCCAGTGAGAGTCAGTGTGTGTGGAACCCGTACCCCAGTGAGAGTCAGTGTGTGTGGAGCCCGTACCCCAGTGAGAGTCAGTGTGTGTGGAACCCGTACCCCAGTGAGAGTCAGTGTGTGTGGAGCCCGTACCCCAGTGAGAGTCAGTGTGTGTGGGACCCGTACCCCAGTGAGAGCCAGTGTGTGTGGAAACCGTACCCCAGTGAGAGTCAGTGTGTGTGGAACCTCAGTGAGAGTCAGTGTGTGTGGAACCTCAGTGAGAGTCAGTGTGTGTGGGACCCGTACCCCAGTGAGAGTCAGTGTGTGTGGAACCCGTACCCCAGTGAGAGTCAGTGTGTGTGGGACCCGTACCCCAGTGACAGTCAGTGTGTGTGGGACCCGTACCCCAGTGAGAGTCAGTGTGTGTGGGACCCGTACCCCAGTGAGAGTCAGTGTGTGTGGGACCCGTACCCCAGTGAGAGTCAGTGTGTGTGGGACCCGTACCCCAGTGAGAGTCAGTGTGTGTGGGACCCCTACCCCAGTGAGAGCCAGTGTGTGGGACCCATACCCCAGTGAGAGTCAGTGTGTCTGGGTCCCGTACCCCAGTGAGAGTCAGTGTGTGTGGGACCCGTACCCCAGTGAGAGTCAGTGTGTGTGGAACCCGTACCCCAGTGAGAGTCAGTGTGTGTGGAACCTGTACCCCAGTGAGAGTCAGTGTGTGTGGAACCCGTACCCCAGTGAGAGTCAGTGTGTGTGGGACCCGTACCCCAGTAAGAGTCAGTGTGTGTGGGACCCGTACCCCAGCAAGAGTCAGTGTGTGTGGGACCCGTACCCCAGTGAGAGTCTGTGTGTGGGGACCCGTACCCCAGTGAGAGTCAGTGTGTGTGGGACCCATACCCCAGTGAGAGTCAGTGTGTGTGGGACCCATACCCCAGTGAGAGTCAGTGTGTGTGGAACCCGTACCCCAGTGAGAGTCGGTGTGTGTGGGACCCGTACCCCAGTGAGAGTCAGTGTGTGTGGGACCCGTACCCCAGTGAGAGTCAGTGTGTGTGGAACCCGTACCCCAGTGAGAGTCAGTGTGTGTGGAACCCGTGCCCCAGTGAGAGTCGGTGTGTGTGGGACCCGTACCCCAGTGAGAGTCAGTGTGTGTGGGACCCGTACCCCAGTGAGAATCAGAGTGTGTGGGACCCGTACCCCAGTGAGAGTCAGTGTGTGTGGGACCCGTACCCCAGTGAGAGTCAGTGTGTGTGGAACCCGTACCCCAGTGAGAGTCAGTGTGTGTGGGACCCGTACCCCAGTAAGAGTCAGTGTGTGTGGGACCCGTACCCCAGTGAGAGTCAGTGTGTGTGGGACCCATACCCCAGTGGGAGTCAGTGTGTGTGGAACCTGTACCCCAGTGAGAGTCAGTGTGTGTGGGACCCGTACCCCAGTGAGAGTCAGTGTGTGTGGGACCCCTCCCCCAGTGAGAGCCAGTGTGTGGGACCCATACCCCAGTGAGAGTCAGTGTGTGTGGGACCCGTACCCCAGTAAGAGTCAGTGTGTGTGGGACCCGTACCCCAGTGAGAGTCAGTGTGTGGGACCCATACCCCAGTGGGAGTCAGTGTGTGTGGAACCTGTACCCCAGTGAGAGTCAGTGTGTGTGGGACCCGTACCCCAGTGAGAGTCAGTGTGTGTGGGACCCCTCCCCCAGTGAGAGCCAGTGTGTGGGACCCATACCCCAGTGAGAGTCAGTGTGTGTGGAACCTGTACCCCAGTGAGAGTCAGTGTGTGTGGGTCCCGTACCCCAGTGAGAGTCGGTGTGTGTGGGACCCGTACCCCAGTGAGAGTCAGTGTGTGTGGAACCCGTACCCCAGTGAGAGTCGGTGTGTGTGGAACCCGTACCCCAGTGAGAGTCAGTGTGTGTGGGACCCGTATCCCAGTGAGAGTCAGTGTGTGTGGGACCCGTACCCCAGTGTGAGTCAGTGTGTGTGGAACCCGTACCCCAGTGAGAGTCAGTGTGTGTGGGACCCGTACCCCAGTGTGAGTCAGTGTGTGTGGAACCCGTACCCCAGTGAGAGTCAGTGTGTGTGGGTCCGTACCCCAGTGAGAGTCAGTGTGTGTGGAACCCGTGCCCCAGTGAGAGTCAGTGTGTGTGGAACCTGTACCCCAGTGAGAGTCAGTGTGTGTGGGACCCGTACCCCAGTGAGAGTCAGTGTGTGTGGGACCCGTACCCCAGTGAGAGTCAGTGTGTGTGGGACCCGTACCCCAGTGAGAGTCAGTGTGTGTGGGACCTGTATCCCAGTGTGCGCCGTTCGGAGGTGAAATGTTAATTCAGTGTATCTGTAGCTCTTCCGATGTCCCCACCTGTGTGACGGGCGGTTGCCTTGTTCCTGCGGTCTGTTCCGACACTCGGCCTCTGGCTGTCTCAGACGAGGTCGCTGAGTGGATGCTGCTTGTGGTCTCTGAGGTCTCTCCTGCACGGATGGTTGTGGTTGGTTTGAATTGTACTGATGGTCCGAGCACAGCTGAGTGGTCAGTGGCTGTCGTGGGCAGCAGCCGGAGGGTCTGGTCTGGGCCCAGTGAGGCTGGGGAGTGCGGAGTGAGCACCACAGCACTGACCAGCCCTTCTCCCTGAGGGGCACTGGGGACAAAATCAGAGTGACTGGTCATTGAGTGTCCAGAAAAGGTCAGTGAGGGAAGCAGTGAGTGGCCGGAGGGTATGGATTTGTGAGAGACGGAGTGAGTGACCGGGGGAGGTTCTGGGTTAGTCAGCGATGGACTGAGTGACCGAAGGTTCTGGGTCAGTGAGGGACAGAGTGAGTGTCCGGAGGGTCTGGGTTAGTGGGGGACGGAATGAGTGTCCAGAGTGCGTGGGTCAGTGAGAGACAGAGTGAGAGACCGGAGTCAGTGTGTGTGGAACCCGTACCCCAGTGAGCGTCAGTGTGGGTCGGTGAGGGACAGAGTGAGTGACCAGGGCAAGTCTGGGTCAGTGGGGGATGGAGTGAGTAACCAGGGTAGGGTCTGGGTCAGTGAGGGATGGAGTGAGTGACTGGGGAAGGGTCTGGATCAGTGAGGGATGGAGTGAGTGACCGGGGGAGGGTCTGGGTCAGTGAGGGATGGAGTGAGTGACCGGGGAAGGGTCTGGATCAGTGAGGGACGGAGTGAGTGACCTGGGGGGGCTATGGGTCAGTGGGGGACGGAGTGAGTGACCGGGGGAGGTTATGGGTCGGTGAGGGACGGAGTGAGTGACCGGGGGAGGGTCTGGGTCAGTGAGGGATGGAGTGAGTGACCGGGGGAGGGTCTGGGTCAGTGAGGGACGGAGTGAGTGACCAGGGCAAGTCTGGGTCAGTGGGGGATGGAGTGAGTAACCAGGGTAGGGTCTGGGTCAGTGAGGGATGGAGTGAGTGACTGGGGAAGGGTCTGGATCAGTGAGGGATGGAGTGAGTGACCGGGGGAGGGTCTGGGTCAGTGAGGGATGGAGTGAGTGACCGGGGAAGGGTCTGGATCAGTGAGGGACGGAGTGAGTGACCTGGGGGGGCTATGGGTCAGTGGGGGACGGAGTGAGTGACCGGGGAAGGTTATGGGTCGGTGAGGGACAGAGTGAGTGACCGGGGGAGGGTCTGGGTCAGTGAGGGATGGAGTGAGTGACCGGGGGTGGGTCTGGGTCAGTGAGGGACGGAGTGAGTGACCGGGGGAGGGTCTGGGTCAGTAGGGGACGGAGTGAGTGACCAGAGGGTATGGGTCAGTGGGGGATGGAGCGGGTCAATCCTGTGCACCATTGGGTACCTGGTGATGCCCGTTGCCTGGGTGATGTCCCCGGTAGGAATGACACATCCAATCTCATCGGAGGCATCGTCGCAGTTGGCCGTCCGGTCGCATCTCTGAGCGGCTTTGATACACGTTCCCGTGTCGCTACACTGAAACTCTGACAGGAAGCAGCCTCTGGGAGAAGGAGGGGGAGAGGAGCCAGTCCCTGGGGGAGAACAACACATCGCGGAGTTACTGCGGGAAGCGAGGAACACCAAGCTCACATACAGCATGCACATGAATGCACACACGCTCCCGACATGCACACGACACACACACGCACCCGACACGCACACGGCACACACACACGCTCCCGACACACACACGGCACACACACACGCTCCCGACATGCACACGACATGCACACACGCTCCCAACACGCACATGGCACACACACATGCTCCCGACACGCTCCCGGCATGCACACGACACGCACACACGCTCCCGACATGCACACGACACACACACACGCTCTCGACATGCACACGACCAACACACACGCTCCCGACATGCACACGACACACACACACGCTCCCGACATGCACACGACATGCACACACGCTCCCAACATGCACACGACACACATACACGCTCCCAACATGCACACGACATGCACACACGCTCCCAACACGCACATGGCACACACACATGCTCCCGACATGCTCCCGACATGCACACGACACACACACATGCTCCCGTCATGCACACATGCTCCCAGCACGCATACAGCACGCACACATGCTCTTGGCATGCACACACGCTCCCAGCGCGCACATACAGCATGCACACACGCTCCCAGCACGCATACAGTGTGCCCACACGCTCCCAGTGTGCATACAGCACGCACACATGCTCTTGGCACGCTCCCAGCATACAGCATGCACACGCATTCCCGGCATGCACACACGCCCCTCGCGCACACATACAGCATGCACATACGCTCCCAGCACACATACAGCATGCACACACGCTCTCGGCACGCACACACGCTCCCAGCATGCACATACGGAACGCACACACACTCTCGGCTAACAGACAGCACGGACACATACACCCAACACGCACATACGGTGCACACACACACTCCCGGCTAAAACACAGGACGCACACATGCTCCCAGCATGTGCACACACTCCTGGCGCACATACAGCATGTACACACATTCCTGACACGCACACATGCTCCTGACATGCACACACGCTTCCATCTCACACACGGCATGCACACACATGCCTGGCATGCACATGCAACGCATGCACACACCCGACATGCACACAGCATGCACACACATGGCATACACACACACACGGCACGCACACACGCTTCCGGCTCACACATGGCACGCACTCACGATCCCGGCACACACTCACTCCCGATGCTCGCTCGGACACACATGGCTCACAGACACGTGACATGTGCTCCCACATACAGCAGTCACTCATTACCCCACGCACTCGCACCCTACATGCTGATGCCCCCACACTCACATCTACAAACACGGACAGATTGCCCAAAGTGATTTGGGAAATGGTGAGGCCGGGGAGGAATGAATACAAAGAACAAAAGAACAAAGAACAATACAGCACAGGAACAGGCCCTTCGGCCCTCCAAGCCTGCACCGAGCATGTGTTCCTAACTAGACCATCCGTTTGTATCCCTCTATTCCCAGTCTGTTCATGTGGCTATCTAGATAAGTCTTAAATGATCCCAGCGTGTCTGCCTCAATCACCTTGCTTGGGAGTGCATTCCAGGCCCCCACCACCCTCTGTGTAAAATACGTCCCCCGCATATCTGTATTGAACCTTGCCCCCCTTACCTTGAACCCGTGACCCCTTGTGTTTGGCATTTCTGACCTGGGAAAAAGCTTCCAACTGTTCACCCTATCTATGCCCTTCATAATTTTATAAACTTCTATTAGGTCACCCCTCATTCTCCATCTTTCCAGGGAGAACAACCCCAGTTTACTCAATCTCACCTCATAGCTAAAACCCTCCATACCAGGCAACATCCTGGTAAACCTCCTCTGCACTCTCTCCAAAGCCTCCACGTCCTTCTGGTAGTGTGGCGACCAGAACTGGACGCAGTATTCCAAATGTGGCCTAACCAACGTTTTATATAACTGCAACATCAGATGCCAACTTTTATACTCTATGTCATAGAACATAGAACATAGAACAGTACAGCACAGAACAGGCCCTTCGGCCCACAATGTTGTGCCGACCTTCATCTGAAACCAAGATCAAGCTATCCCACTCCCTACCATCCTGGTGTGCTCCATGTGCCTATCCAATAACCGCTTAAATGTTCCTAAAGTGTCTGACTCCACTATCACTGCAGGCAGTCCATTCCACACCCCAACCACTCTCTGCGTAAAGAACCTTCCAATAAAGGCAAGCATGCCATATGCCTTCTTCACCACCTTTTCCACCTGTGCTGCCACCTTTAAGGATCTGTGGACTTGCACACCCAGATCCCTCTGTGTGTCTATACTCCTGATGGTTCTGCCATTTATTGTATAGCTCCCCCCTGCATTAGATCTACCAAAATGCATCACTTCGCATTTATCTGGATTAAATTCCATCTGCCATTTCTCCGCCCAATGTTCCAGCCTATCTATATCCTGCTGTATTCTCTGACAATGTTCATCACTATCCGCAACTCCAGCAATCTTTGTGTCGTCCGCAAACTTACTAATCACACCAGCTACATCTTCCTCCAAATCATTTATATATATCACAAATAGCAGAGGTCCCAGTACAGAGCCCTGCGGAACACCACTAGTCACTGACCTCCAATCAGAAAAAGATCCCTCCACTGTTACCCTCTGTCTTCTATGGCCAAGCCAGTTCTCCACCCATCTAGCTAGTTCACCTTTGATCCCGTGAGATTTAACCTTTTGTTCCAGCCTGCCATGAGGGACCTTGTCAAATGCTTTACTAAAATCCATGTAGATGACATCCATGGCCCTTCTCTCGTCAATCATTTTTGTCACCTCCTCAAAAAACTCAACCAAATTTGTGAGGCATGACCTCCCTCGTACAAAACCATGTTGTCTATCGCGAATGAGACTATTCAATTCTAAATGTGTATAGATCCTATCTCTAAGAATCTTCTCCAACAATTTCCCTACCATGGACGTCAAGCTCACTGGCCTATAATTATCCGGGTTATCCTTGCTACCCTTCTTAAATAACGGGACCACATTTGCTATCCTCCAATCCTCTGGGACCTCACCTGTGTCCAATGAAGAAACAAAGATTTCTGTTCGAGGCCCAGCAATTTCATCTCTTGTCTCTCTCAGTAATCTAGGGCAGATGCCATCTGGCCCTGAGGATTTGTCTACCTTAATGCTTCCTAAAACACCTAACACTTCCTCCCTTGTAATTGCGATTTGTTCTAATGGGTCTACACATCCCTCTGAGGCACTACCAATCGACGTGTCCCTCTCCTTTGTGAATACTGATGCAAAGTATTCATTTAGGATCTCACCTACTTCCTTGGGTTCTAAGCATAATTCCCCTCCTTTGTCCCTGAGAGGTCCGACTCTCTCTCTGACAACCCTCTTGCTCCTAATGTATGTATAAAATGCCTTGGGATTCCCCTTAATCCTGTCTGCCAAGGACATTTCGTGACCCTTTTTGCCCTTCTAACTCCCTGTTTCAGTTCTTTTCTACTTCCTCTGTATTCCTCCAGTGCTCCATCTGTTTTTAGCTGCCTGGACCTCATGGATGCCTCTTTTTTCTTTTTGATTAGACCCACAATTTCACTGGTTATCCACGGTTCTCGAATCCTATCTTTCCTGTCCTCCCTGAATAGCAGGAAATGGAAGGGGAGCGGAAAGCAGGAAGGGGGAGAGAGAGGGCAAGGCTGGGAGGATGGGCAGAGAGAGGGGGCAAGGCTGGGAGGACGGGCAGAGAGAGAGGGCAAAGCTGGGAGGATGGGCAGAGAGGGGGGGGCAAGGCTGGGAGGATGGGCAGAGAGAGGGGGCAAGGCTGGGAGGATGGGCAGAGAGAGAGGGCAAGGCTGGGAGGATGGGGGAGAGAGGGGCAAGGCTGGGAGGATGGGCAGAGAGAGGGGGCAAGGCTGGGAGGATGGGCAGAGGGTGGGGCAAGGCTGGGAGAATGGGGGAGAGAGGGGCAAGGCTGGGAGGATGGGCAGAGAGGGGGGGCAAGGCTGGGAGGATGGGGGAGAGAGGGGGCAAGGCTGGGAGGATGGGGGAGAGAGGGGGCAAGGCTGGGAGGATGGGGGAGAGAGGGGCAAGGCTGGGAGGATGGGCAGAGAGGGGGGCAAGGCTGGGAGGATGGGCAGAGAGGGGGGCAAGGCTGGGTGGATGGGCAGAGAGAGGGGGCAAGGCTGGGAGGATGGGGGAGAGAGGGCAAGGCTGGGAGGATGGGGGAGAGAGGGGGGCAAGGCTGGGAGGATGGGAGAGAGGGGGCAAGGCTGGGAGGATGGGGGAGAGAGGGGGGCAAGGCTGGGAGGATGGGCAGAGGGGGGGGCAAGGCTGGGAGGATGGGCAGAGAGGGGGGAAAGGCTGGGAGGATGGGGGAGAGAGGGGGGCAAGGCTGGGAGGATGGGAGAGAGGGGGCAAGGCTGGGAGGATGGGGGAGAGAGGGGGGCAAGGCTGGGAGGATGGGCAGAGAGGGGGGGCAAGGCTGGGAGGATGGGGGAGAGAGGGGGGCAAGGCTGGGAGGATGGGAGAGAGGGGGCAAGGCTGGGAGGATGGGGGAGAGAGGGGGGCAAGGCTGGGAGGATGGGCAGAGAGGGGGGGGCAAGGCTGGGAGGATGGGGCAGAGAGGGGGCAAGGCTGGGAGGATGGGCAGAGAGGGGGGGCAAGGCTGGGAGAATGGGCAGAGAGGGGGGCAAGGCTGGGAGGATGGGGGAGAGAGGGGCAAGGCTGGGAGGATGGGGGAGAGAGGGGCAAGGCTGGGAGGATGGGGGAGAGAGGGGCAAGGCTGGGAGGATGGGGCAGAGAGGGGCAAGGCTGGGAGGATGGGGCAGAGAGGGGCAAGGCTAGGAGGATGGGGGAGAGAGGGGGGGGCAAGGCCTGGGAGGATGGGCAGAGAGAGGGGGCAAGGCTGGGGGGATGGGGGAGAGAGGGGGGCAAGGCTGGGAGGATGGGCAGAGAGAGGGGGCAAGGCTGGGAGGATGGGGGAGAGAGGGGGGCAAGGCTGGGAGGATGGGCAGAGAGAGGGGGCAAGGCTGGGGGGATGGGGGAGAGAGGGGGGCAAGGCTGGGAGGATGGGCAGAGAGAGGGGGCAAGGCTGGGGGGATGGGGGGGAGAGGGTATAATATTTCCAAGTTTGCTGGTGATGCAAAATGAGGGTGGAATGTGTGTTGTGAGGAGGATACAAAGAGTTCCAAGGGGAATTGGACAGGCTCTGAATGGGCAAGAACATGGCAATGGAATAGAATGTGAATAATTGTGGATTTACCCATGTGGGTCGACAAAACAGAAAGGCAAAATCATTTTTAAATGGAGAGGGGTTGGGAAGTGTTGATATCCAAAGGGATCTGTGTGGATCTGGATGGGTCTGGGTGGGTCTGGGTGGGTCTGGGTTGATCTGGGTGGGTCTGGGTGGATCTGGGTGGGTCTGGGTGGGTCTGGGTGGATCTGTGTGGATCTGTGTGGGTCTGGGTGGATCTGTATGGATCTGGGTGGGTCTGGGTGGATCTGGGTGGATCTGTGTGGATCTGGGTGGATCTGGGTGGATCTGGGTGGATCTGGGTGTCCCCGTTCAGGGGTCACTAAAAGGAAAGATACAGAAAGCAATTAGAAAAGGACATGTTCTGGTGAGCTGCACCGTGAGGGGATGCGAGTACTGGAGTCAAGTTGTATCGAGTCTTGGTGAGACTGCTCCTGGAGTATTGTGCAGAGTTTCCCAAAGAAGGATGTATTTGCCAGAGACTGATTCCTGGGATGGTGGGATTGTGTTGAGCAGAGATTGAGGAAACTGGGTCTGTTTCCTCTCGAGTTCGGAGAATGAGAAATGATCTCATTAAAACTCTCAAAATTCTGACAGAGTGAGAGTGTGGGTGTGGGTCGGATGTTTCTTTGCACTGGGTGAGTCTAGAACCAGGGAAACAATCTCTGAATAAGGGGCAGGCCATTTAGGACTGAGATGAGGAGGAATTTCTTCACTCAGAGGGTGGTGAATCTTTAGAATTCTCAAACCCAGAGGCTGTGGAAACTCAGGTATTGAGAATGTTGAAGACTATTAATGACATTGAGAGAAAAGGAAGATAGATTATTACTTGAATGGGTGTAAATTGAGTGGTGGATCCTCAGCAAGACCTTGGAGTCCTCGTGCATCAGTCGGTGAGAGTCAGCGTGCAGGTACAGCAGGCAGTAAAGAAGGTAAATGGTATGTTGGCCTTCATAGCGAGAGGATTTGAATATTGGGACAGGGAGGTTTTGCTGCAATTGTACAGGGCGTTGGTGAGGCCACACCTGGAGTATCGTGTGCAGTTTTGGTGTCCTTATCTGAGGAAGGATGTTCTTGCTATAGAGGGAGTGCAGCGAAGGTTTACCAGGCTGATTCCTGGGGTGGCAGGTCTGTCATATGAGGAGAGGCTAAGTCAGTTAGGATTATATTCACTGGAGTTTAGAAGAATGAGAGGGGATCTCATAGAAACTTATAAAATTCTGACAGGATTAGACAGGGTAGATTCAGAAAGAATGTTCCCGATGGTGGGGGAATCCAGAACCAGGGGTCAGAGTTTGAGGATAAGGGGTAAACCTTTTAGAACTGAGGTGAGGAGAAATTTCTTCACCCAGAGGGTGGTGAATGTGTGGAATTCACTCCCACAGAATGTAGTTGAGGCCAAAATGTCTGATTTCAAGAATAAATTAGATATCGCTCTTGAGGCTAAAGGGATCGAGGGATATGGGGGGGAAGAAGGGGGAATCAGGATATTGAATTTGATGATCAGCCATGATTAAAATGAATGGCGGAGCAGGCTCAAAGGGCTGAATGGCCTCCTCCTGCTTCTAGTTTCGATGTTTCTCTGTATGTCGACTATCTTGAGAGATAATCTTCACTCACCACAATACAACTCATCTGAAGCATCGCCACAGTCATTAATTCCATTGCAGACCAGTCCTCCTGTCCCTGCCAGGACACAGAGCCCGTTGTCACAGCGGAACTCCCCTTGCTGACATTCTTTGTACCCTGGTGAATATGGAGCTGGGCTGGAGGCTGAACTGGGTCCAGGAGTTGTGGAGAGAGTATCTGGGGAGATAGAGGCAGACAGTGAGGAATGGTGAGTTCTCAGATTCTGGGAGAGATGGAGATAGCTTGGTGAGCAATCGTGGAAAGGTCACCAGTTCACGAGAGAGAGACCATCAGGTTGCAGCAGGTCAAATATCGATGATAAATCACAGCAGCTTGCTCAGGGATCGAGTGACCCTCACCAATCACACCTCGCATGATATTAACCCTGGAAACCCCCCATCCCCTCACCACCCTGAACCAGGCCCAGACGGCCCACACAACCCCCCACAAGACTTTAACACATGCATTGAGAGTGTGAGAATTTGACAATTATCCGGGTGGATAATTATATGAATGGCAGATGGAATTTAATTGAGACAAATGCGAGGTGATGCATTTTGGTAGATTAAACCAGGGCAGGACTTACTCAGTTAATGGTAGGGCATTGGGGAGAGTTACAGAACAAAGATATCTAGGGGTACAGGTTCATAGCTTCTTGAAAGTGGAGTCACAGGTGGACAGAGTGGTGAAGCCATTGAATACAGGAGTTGGAATGTCTTGTTGAAGTTGTACAAGACATTGGTAAGGCCACACTTGGAATACTGTGTGCAATTCTGGTCACCCTATTATCGAAAGGATATTATTAAACTAGAAAGAGTGCAGAAAAGATTTACTAGGATGCTACCGGAACTTGATGGATTGAGTTATAAGGAGAGGCTGGATAGACTGGGACTTTTTTCTCTGGAGCGTAGGAGGCTGAGGGGTGATCTTATAGAGGTCTATAAAATAATGAGGGGCATAGATCAGATAGATAGTCATTAGCTTTTCCCAAAGGTAGGGGAGTCTAAAACTAGAGGGCATAGGTTTAAGGTGAGAGGGGAGAGATACAAAAGTGTTCAGAGGGGCAATTTTTTCACACAGATGGTGGTGAGTGTCTGGAACAAGCTGCCAGAGGTAGTAGTAGAGGCGGTTACAATTTTATCTTTTAAAAAGCATTTAGATAGTTACATGGGTACGATGGAGATAGAGGGATATGGGCCAAATGCGGGCAATTGGGATTAGTTAGCTTCGGGGTTTTAAGAAAAAAAGGGCGGCATGGACAAGTTGGGCCGAAGGGCCTGTTTCCATGCTGTAAATCTCTGTGACTCTATGACTCTGGGGAGAGATTCGCAGACACTAACGAAGGTTTTAATGAGTTCTGAACGTACTGTATCCGTGTCCATCTCCAGACCCGGGTGTCACCTTCAGGGGGGGGAGGGAGGGAGTATGCGATTATAACCCATTTTTATGTTTAATAAATTATTTTCTTGTTAAAACTAGAACATAGAACACAGAACATAGAACATTCCAGCGCAGTACAGGCCCTTCGGCCCTCGATGTTGCACCGACCAGTGAAACCAATCTAAAGCCCCTCTAATCTACACTATTCCAATATCATCCATATGTTTATCCAATAACCACTTGAACGCTCTCAACGTTGACGAGTCCACCACTGCTGCAGGCAGGGCATTCCACGCCCTTACTACTCTCTGAGTAAAGAACCTACCTCTGACATCTGTCCTATATCTCTCACCCCTCAATTTAAAGCTATGTCCCCTCGTGCTAGCCAACACCATCCGAGGAAAAAGGCTCTCACTATCCACCCTATCTAATCCTCTGATCATCTTGTATGCCTCTATTAAGTCACCTCTTAACCTTCTTCTCTCTAACGAAAACAACCTCAAGCCCCTCAGCCTTTCCTCATACGATTTTCCCACCATACCAGGCAACATCCTGGTAAATCTCCCCTGCACCCTTTCCAACGCTTACACATCCTTCCTATAATACGGCGACCAGAACTGTACGCAATACTCCAAATGCGGCCGCACCAGAGTTTTGTACAGTTGCAGCATGGCCTCCTGGCTCCGAAACTCAATCCCTCTACCAATCAAAGCTAACACACCGTACGCCTTCTTAACAACCCTATCAACCTGGGTGCCAACTTTCAGGGATCTATGCACATGGACACCCAGATCACTCTGATCATCCACACTACCACTGAGATGGTGTCACAGGCTGATAGGCTGGAGGAAGTAGATGTTCGGAGGGAAGATGTACTAGCAATTTTGAATAAACTGAAAGTTGATAAGTCCCCTGGGCCTGATGAAATATATCCTAGGATTCTTTGGGCGGCAAGGGATGAGATTGCAGAGCCTTTGGCATTGATCTTTGCGTCCTCACTGTCCACGGGGGTGGTGCCAGAGGACTGGAGAGTGGCGGATGTGGTTCCTCTGTTTTAGAAAGGTCGGTGGTCGGTAAGTTGATGGAAAAGGTCCTTAGGGATAGGATTTACGACCATTTAGAAAGATGCAGCTTAATCCGGGATAGTCAGCACGGATTTGTGAAGGGCAAGTCTTGCCTTACAAATTTGATAGAATTTTTTGAGGAGGTAACAAAGTGTGTAGATGAAGGTAGTGCAGTTGATGTCATATACATGGATTTTAGTAAGGCGTTTGATAAAGTCCCCCACGGTCGGCTTATGAAGAAAGTAAGGATGTGTGGGATAGAGGGAAGTTTGGCCGATTGGATAGGTAACTGGCTATCTAACAGAATAAGAAGTTTAACAACACCAGGTTAAAGTCCAACAGGTTTATTTGGTAGCAAAAGCCACACAAGCTTTCGGAGCTGCAAGCCCCTTCTTCAGGTGAGTGGGAGAAGGGGCTTGCAGCTCCGAAAGCTTGTGTGGCTTTTGCTACCAAATAAACCTGTTGGACTTTAACCTGGTGTTGTTAAACTTCTTACTGTGTTTACCCCAGTCCAACGCCGGCATCTCCACATCATATCTAACAGAAGACAGAGGGTGGTGGTGGATGGAAAATTTTCGGACTGGAAACCGGTTACCAGCGGAGTGCCACAGGGATCAGTGCTTGGTCCTCTGCTCTTTGTGATTTTTATAAATGACTTGGAGGAGGGGGCTGAAGGGTGGATCAGTAAATTTGCTGATGACACCAAGATTGGTGGAGTAGTGGATGAGGTGGAGGGCTGTTGTAGGCTGCAAAGAGATATAGATAGGATGCAAAGCTGGGCTGAAAAATGGCAAATGGAGTTTAACCCTGACAAATGCGAGGTGATTCATTTTGGTGGGACAAATTTAAATGTGGATTACAGGGTCAAAGGTAGGGTTCTGAAGAATGTGGAAGAACAGAGAGATCTTGGGGTTCATATCCATAGATCTCTGAACGTTGCCACTCAAGTGGGTAGAGCTGTGAAGAAGGCCTATAGTGTGTTAGCTTTTATTAACAGGGGGTTGGAGTTTAAGAGCCGTGGGGTTATGCTGCAACTGTACAGGACCTTGGTGAGACCACATTTGGAATATTGTGTGCAGTTCTGGTCGCCTCACTATAAGAAGGATGTGGAGACACTGGAAAGAGTGCAGAGGAGATTTACCAGGATGCTGCCTGGTTTGGAGGGTAGGTCTTATGAGGAAAGGTTGAGGGAACTTGGGCTTTTCTCTTTGGAGCGGAGGAGGCTGAGAGGAGACTTGATAGAGGTTTATAAGATGATGAGGGGGATAGATAGAGTGAACGTTCAAAGACTATTTCCTCGGGTGAATGGAGCGGTAACGAGGGGGCATCACTATAGGGTTCGTGGTGGGAGATACAGGAAGGATGTCCGAGGTAGGTTCTTTACTCAGAGAGTGGTTGGGGTGTGGAATGGACTGCTTGCAGGGATAGTGGAGTCAGAAACTTTAGGAACATTTAAGAAGCTATTGGATAGGCACATGGAGTACTTCGGGATGATAGGGAGGAAATAGCTTGATCTGGGTTTCAGACAAAGCTCGGCACAACATCGTGGGCCGAAGGGCCTGTTCTGTGCTGTACTGTTCGACTACCAAGTATCTTACCATTAGCCCAGTACTCTGTATTCCTGTTACTCCTTCCAAAGTGAATCACCTCACACTTTTCCGCATTAAACTCCATTTGCCACCTCTCAGCCCAGCTCTGCAGCTTATCTATGTCCCTCTGTAACCTGCCACTTCCCTCCGCACTGTCTACAACTCCACCGACTTTAGTGTCATCCGCAAATTTACTAATCCATCCTTCCACGCCCTCATCCAAGTCATTAATAAAAATGACAAACAGCAGTGGCTCCAAAACAGATCCTTGCGGTACACCACTAGTAACTGAACTCCAGGATGAATATTTCCCATCAACCACCACCCTTTGTTTCCTTATAGCTCGCCAATTCCTGATCCAAACCACTAAATCACCCTCAATCCCATGTGTCCGTATTTTCTGTAAAAGCTTACCATGGGGAACCTTATCAAACGCTTTGCTGAAATCCATATACACCACATCAACCGCTTTACCCTTATCCACCTCTTTGGTCACCTTCTCAAAGAACTCAATAAGGTTTGTGAGGCACGACCCACCCTTCACAAAACCGTGCTGACTATCCCTAATCAAATTATTCCTTTCTAGGTGATTATAAATCCTATCTCTTATAATCCTTTCCAATACTTTGCCCACAACAGAAGTAAGGCTCACCGGTCTATAATTACCAGGGTTGTCCCTACTCCCCTTCTTGAACAAGGGGACAACATTTGCTATCCTCCAGTCTTCTGGCACTGTTCCAGTAGACAATGACGACACAAAGATCAAAGCCAAAGGCTCTGCAATCTCCTCTCTAGCCTCCCAGACAATCCGAGGATAAATCCCATCCGGCCCAGGGGACTTATCTATTTTTACCCTTTCCAGAATTGCTAACACCTCCTCCTTATGAACATCAATCCCATCCAGTCCAACAGCCGGCATCTCAGTACTCCCCTCGACAACACTGTCCCTCTCCAGTGTGAATACCGACGAAAGATATTCATTTAGTGCCTCTCCTATCTCTTCAGACTCCACGCACAACTTCCCACTCCTGTCCTTGACTGGCCCTAATCTTACCCAAGTCATTCTTTTACTCCTGACATACCTATAGAAAGCTTTAGGGTTTTCCTTGATCCTACCTGCCAAAGACTTCTCATGTCCCCTCCTGGCTCTTCTTAACTCTTTATTTAGGTCCTTCCTGGCTAACTTGTAACTCTCAAGCGCCCAAACTGAGCCTTCACGTCTCATCTTAACATAAGTCTCCTTCTTCCTCTTCACAAGAGATTCAACCTCCTTAGTAAACCACAGTTCCCTCACACGACTGCTTCCTCCTTGCCTGACAGGTACATATTTATCAAGGACGCGTAGTAGCTGTTCCTTGAACAAGTTCCACATTACAATTGTGCCCATCCCCTGCAGTTTCCTTCCCCAACCTATGCCAGCTAAATCTCGCCTCATCGCATCATAATTTCCTTTCCCCCAGCTATAACTCTTGCCCTTTGGTATATACCTATCCTTTTCCATTGCTAAAGTAAACGTAATCGAATTGTGGTCACTGTCACCAAAGTGCTCACCTACCTCCAAATCTAACACCTGGCCTGGTTCATTACCCAGTACCAAATTCAATGTGGCCTCGCCTTTTGTTGGTCTATCGACATACTGCGTCAGGAAGCCTTCCTGCACACATTGGACAAAAACCGACCCCTCTAAAGTACTCGAACTATAGCTTTTCCAGTCAATATTTGTAAAGTTAAAGTCCCCCAGTACAACTACCCTGTTATTTTTGCTCCTATCCAGAATCATCTTTGCAATCTTTTCCTCTACATCTCTGGAACCTTTCGGAGGTCTATAAAAAACTCCCAACAGGGTGACCTCTCCTTTCCTGTTTCTAACCTCAGCCCATACTACCTCAGTAGACGAGTCCTCATCAAATGTCCTTTCTGCCACCGTAATCCTGTCCTTGACTAACAATGCCACACCCCCCCCTCTTTTACCACCTTCCCTGCACTTACTGAAACATCTAAACCCCGGAACCTGCAACAACCATTCCTGTCCCTGCTCTATCCATGTCTCCGAGATGGCCACAACATCGAAATCCCAGGTACCAACCCATGCTGCAAGCTCACCCACCTTATTCCGGATGCTCCTGGCATTGAAGTATACACACTTCAAACCGCCTTCCTGCCTGCCAGTACACTCCTGCGACCCTGAAACCTCATCCATGACCTCACTACTCTCAACCTCCTGTACACCGGAGCTACAATTCAGGTACCCACCCCCCTGCTGAATTAGTTTAAACCCTCCCGAAGAGCATTAGCAAATTTCCCCCCCAAGATATTGGTACCCCTCTGGTTCAGGTGTAGACCATCCCGTTTGTAGAGGTCCCACCTACCCCAGAAAGAGCCCCAATTGTCCAGGTATCTGAATCCCTCCCTCCTGCACCATCCCTGTAACCACGTGTTCAACTGCTCTCTCTCCCTATACCTCTCCTCACTATCACGTGGCACGGGTAACAAACCAGAGATAACAACTTTGTTTGTTCTAGCTCTAAGCTTCCACCCTAACTCCCTGAATTTCTGCCTTACATCCCCATCCCTTTTCCTACCTATGTCTTGAGTGCCTATGTGAACCACAACTTGGGGCTGGTCCCCCTCCCCCTTAAGGATATCGAAAACACGATCCGAGACATCGCGGACTCTGGCTCCTGGGAGGCAACACACCGACCTAATTAGCAGTCATGTGATCTCCCCTTCACATCTGATAGAAAAAGAGAAACGTTACAGTCTTTGAGCCAGAGTTCCATTCTGGGATCTTCCCATGCAGTTATAACATCAACAGGGAATGTAACAGAACAGAGAGAGAGAGAGAGACAGGGA
>NW_027592212.1:0-60561 GCF_964213995.1 Mustelus asterias
GGTCAAGGGCGGTCGGAACCCGACGCAAGGTCAAGGGCGGTCGGACCCGACGCAAGGTCCCGGGCGGTTCGTACCCGACGCAAGGTCCCGGGCGGTCGGACCCGACGCGAGGTGCCGGGCGGTCGGACCCGACGCGAGGTCCCGGGCGGTCGGACCCGACGCAAGGTCCCGGCGCTCGGACCCGACGCAAGGTCCCGGTCGGTCGGACCCGACGCAAGGTCGCGGGCGGTCGGACCCGACGCAAGGTCCCGGGCGGTCGGACCCGACGCAAGGTCCCGGGCGGTCGGACCCGACGCAAGGTCCCGGGGGGGTCGGACCCGACGCAAGGTCCCGGGCGGTCGGACCCGACGCAAGGTCCCAGGCGGTCGGAGCCGACGCAAGGTCCCGGGCGGTCGGACCCGACGCAAGGTCCCGGGCGGTCGGACCCGACGCAAGGACCCGGGCGGTCGGACCCGACGCAAGGTCCCGGGCGGTCGGACCCGACGCAAGGTCCCGGGCGGTCGGACCCGACGCAACGTCACAGGCGGTCGGACCCGACGCAAGGTCCCGGGCGGTCGGAACCGACGCAAGGTCCCGGGCGGTCGGAGCCGACGCAAGGTCCCGGGCGGTCGGAACGGACACAGGGTCCCGAGCGGTCGGAACCGACGCAACGTCCCGGGCGGTCGGAACCGACGCAAGGTCCCGGGCGGTCGGAACCGACGCAAGGTCCCGGGCGGTCGGAGCCGACGCAAGGTTCCGGGCGGTCGGAACGGACAAAGTGCCCCGAGCGGTCGGAACCGACGCAACGTCCCGGGCGGTCGGAACCGACGCAACGTCCCGGGCGGTCGGACCCGCCGCAAGGTCCCGGGCGGTCGGGACCCGTCGCAAGATCACTGGCGGTCGGACTCGACGTAAGGTCCCGGGCGGTCGGACCCAACGCAAGGGGCCGGGGGCTCGGACCCGACGCAAGGTCCCGGGCAATCGGATCCGACGCAAGGTCCCGGGCGGTCGGACCCGACGCAAGGTCCGGGGCGATCGGATCCGACGCAAGGTCCCGGGCGGTCGGACCCGACGCAAGGTCCCGGGCCGTCGGACCCGACGCAAGGTCCCGGGCGGTCGGACCCGACGCAAGGTCCCGGGCGGTCGGACCCGACGCAAGGTCCCGGGCGCTCGGAACCGACGCAAGGTCCCGGGCGGTCGGAACCGACGCAAGGTCCCGGGCGGTCGGACCCGACGCAAGGTCCCGGGCCGTCGGACCCGACGCAAGGTCCCGGGCGGTCGGACCCGACGCAAGGTCCCGGGCGGTCGGACCCGACGCAAGGTCCCGGGCGGTCGGATCGGACGCAAGGTCCCGGGCGGTCGGAACCGACACAGGGTCCCGAGCGGTCGGATCCGACGCAACGTCCCGGGCGGTCGGAACCGACGCAAGGTCCCGGGCGGTCGGGACGGACACAGGGTCCCGAGCGGTCGGATCCGACGCAAGGTCCCGGGCGATCGGATCCGACGCAAGGTCCCGGGCGGTCGGACCCGACGCAAGGTCCCGGCGGTCGGACCCGACGCAAGGTCAAGGGCGGTCGGACCCGACGCAAGGTCAAGGGCGGTCGGACCCGACGCAAGGTCCCGGGCGGTCGTACCCGACGCAAGGTCCCGGGCGGTCGGACCCGACGCGAGGTGCCGGGCGGTCGGACCCGACGCGAGGTCCCGGGCGGTCGGACCCGACGCAAGGTCCCGGGCGCTCGGACCCGACGCAAGGTCCCGGTCGGTCGGACCCGACGCAAGGTCGCGGGCGGTCGGACCCGACGCAAGGTCCCGGGCGGTCGGACCCGACGCAAGGTCCCGGGCGGTCGGACCCGACGCAAGGTCCCGGGGGGGTCGGACCCGACGCAAGGTCCCGGGCGGTCGGACCCGACGCAAGGTCCCAGGCGGTCGGAGCCGACGCAAGGTCCGGGCGGTCGGACCCGACGCAAGGTCCCGGGCGGTCGGACCCGACGCAAGGACCCGGGCGGTCGGACCCGACGCAAGGTCCCGGGCGGTCGGACCCGACGCAAGGTCCCGGGCGGTCGGACCCGACGCAACGTCACAGGCGGTCGGACCCGACGCAAGGTCCCGGGCGGTCGGAACCGACGCAAGGTCCGGGCGGTCGGAGCCGACGCAAGGTCCCGGGCGGTCGGAACGGACACAGGGTCCCGAGCGGTCGGAACCGACGCAACGTCCCGGGCGGTCGGAACCGACGCAACGTCCCGGGTGGTCGGACCCGACGCAAGGTCCCGGGCGGTCGGACCCGTCGCAAGGTCCCGGGCGGTCGGACCCGACGCAAGGTCCCGGGCGTTCGGACCCGACGCAAGGTCCCGGGCGATCGGACCCGACGCAAGGTCCCGGGCCGTCGGATCCGACGCAAGGTCCCGGGCCGTCGGACCCCACGCAATGTCCCGGGCGGTCGGACCCGACGCAAGGTCCCGGGCGGTCGGACCCGACGCAAGGTCCCGGGCGGTCGGACCAGACGCAAGGTCCCGGGCGGTCGGATCTGACGCAAGGTCCCGGGCGGTCGGACCCGACGCAAGGTCCCGGGCGGTCGGACCCGACGCAAGGTCCCGGGCGGTCGGAACCGACGCAACGTCCCGGGCGGTCGGACCCGCCGCAAGGTCCCGGGCGGTCGGACCCGTCGCAAGATCACTGGCGGTCGGACTCGACGTAAGGTCCCGGGCGGTCGGACCCAACGCAAGGGGCCGGGGGCTCGGACCCGACGCAAGGTCCCGGGCAATCGGATCCGACGCAAGGTCCCGGGCGGTCGGACCCGACGCAAGGTCCCGGGCGATCGGATCCGACGCAAGGTCCCGGGCGGTCGGACCCGACGCAAGGTCCCGGGCGGTCGGACCCGACGCAAGGTCCCGGGCGGTCGGACCCGACGCAAGGTCCCGGGCGGTCGGACCCGACGCAAGGTCCCGGGCGCTCGGAACCGACGCAAGGTCCCGGGCGGTCGGAACCGACGCAAGGTCCCGGGCGGTCGGACCCGACGCAAGGTCCCGGGCGGTCGGACCCGACGCAAGGTCCCGGGCGGTCGGACCCGACGCAAGGTCCCGGGCGGTCGGACCCGACGCAAGGTCCCGGGCGGTCGGATCGGACGCAAGGTCCCGGGCGGTCGGAACCGACACAGGGTCCCGAGCGGTCGGATCCGACGCAACGTCCCGGGCGGTCGGAACCGACGCAAGGTCCCGGGCGGTCGGGACGGACACAGGGTCCCGAGCGGTCGGATCCGACGCAAGGTCCCGGGCGATCGGATCCGACGCAAGGTCCCGGGCGGTCGGACCCGACGCAAGGTCCCGGGCGGTCGGACCCGACGCAAGGTCAAGGGCGGTCGGACCCGACGCAAGGTCAAGGGCGGTCGGACCCGACGCAAGGTCCCGGGCGGTCGTACCCGACGCAAGGTCCCGGGCGGTCGGACCCGACGCGAGGTGCCGGGCGGTCGGACCCGACGCGAGGTCCCGGGCGGTCGGACCCGACGCAAGGTCCCGGGCGCTCGGACCCGACGCAAGGTCCCGGTCGGTCGGACCCGACGCAAGGTCGCGGGCGGTCGGACCCGACGCAAGGTCCCGGGCGGTCGGACCCGACGCAAGGTCCCGGGCGGTCGGACCCGACGCAAGGTCCCGGGGGGGTCGGACCCGACGCAAGGTCCCGGGCGGTCGGACCCGACGCAAGGTCCCAGGCGGTCGGAGCCGACGCAAGGTCCCGGGCGGTCGGACCCGACGCAAGGTCCCGGGCGGTCGGACCCGACGCAAGGACCCGGGCGGTCGGACCCGACGCAAGGTCCCGGGCGGTCGGACCCGACGCAAGGTCCCGGGCGGTCGGACCCGACGCAACGTCACAGGCGGTCGGACCCGACGCAAGGTCCCGGGCGGTCGGAACCGACGCAAGGTCCCGGGCGGTCGGAGCCGACGCAAGGTCCCGGGCGGTCGGAACGGACACAGGGTCCCGAGCGGTCGGAACCGACGCAACGTCCCGGGCGGTCGGAACCGACGCAACGTCCCGGGTGGTCGGACCCGACGCAAGGTCCCGGGCGGTCGGACCCGTCGCAAGGTCCCGGGCGGTCGGACCCGACGCAAGGTCCCGGGCGGTCGGACCCGACGCAAGGTCCCGGGCGATCGGACCCGACGCAAGGTCCCGGGCGGTCGGATCCGACGCAAGGTCCCGGGCCGTCGGACCCCACGCAATGTCCCGGGCGGTCGGACCCGACGCAAGGTCCCGGGCGGTCGGACCCGACGCAAGGTCCCGGGCGGTCGGACCAGACGCAAGGTCCCGGGCGGTCGGATCTGACGCAAGGTCCCGGGCGGTCGGACCCGACGCAAGGTCCCGGGCGGTCGGACCCGACGCAAGGTCCCGGGCGGTCGGACCCGACGCAAGGTCCCGGGCGGTCGGACCCGACGCAAGGGCCCGGGCGTTCGGACCCGACGCAAGGTCCCGGGCGGTCGGACCCGACGCAAGGTCCCGGGCGGTCGGACCCGACGCAAGGTCCCGGGCGGTCGGACCGGACGCAAGGTCCCGGGCGGTCGGACCCGACGCAAGGTCCCCGGCGGTCGGACCCGACGCAAGGTCCCGGGCGGTCGGACCCGACGCAAGGTCCCGGGGGGGTCGGACCCGACGCAAGGTCCCGGGCGGTCGGACCCGACGCAAGGTCCCAGGCGGTCGGAGCCGACGCAAGGTCCCGGGCGGTCGGACCCGACGCAAGGTCCCGGGCGGTCGGACCCGACGCAAGGACCCGGGCGGTCGGACCCGACGCAAGGTCCCGGGCGGTCGGACCCGACGCAAGGTCCCGGGCGGTCGGAACCGACGCAAGGTCCCGGGCGGTCGGAGCCGACGCAAGGTCCCGGGCGGTCGGAACGGACACAGGGTCCCGAGCGGTCGGAACCGACGCAACGTCCCGGGCGGTCGGAACCGACGCAACGTCCCGGGTGGTCGGACCCGACGCAAGGTCCCGGGCGGTCGGACCCGTCGCAAGGTCCCGGGCGGTCGGACCCGACGCAAGGTCCCGGGCGGTCGGACCCGACGCAAGGTCCCGGGCGATCGGACCCGACGCAAGGTCCCGGGCGGTCGGATCCGACGCAAGGTCCCGGGCCGTCGGACCCCACGCAATGTCCCGGGCGGTCGGACCCGACGCAAGGTCCCGGGCGGTCGGACCCGACGCAAGGTCCCGGGCGGTCGGACCAGACGCAAGGTCCCGGGCGGTCGGATCTGACGCAAGGTCCCGGGCGGTCGGACCCGACGCAAGGTCCCGGGCGGTCGGACCCGACGCAAGGTCCCGGGCGGTCGGAACCGACGCAACGTCCCGGGCGGTCGGACCCGCCGCAAGGTCCCGGGCGGTCGGACCCGTCGCAAGATCACTGGCGGTCGGACTCGACGTAAGGTCCCGGGCGGTCGGACCCGACGCAAGGGGCCGGGGGCTCGGACCCGACGCAAGGTCCCGGGCAATCGGATCCGACGCAAGGTCCCGGGCGGTCGGACCCGACGCAAGGTCCCGGGCGATCGGATCCGACGCAAGGTCCCGGGCGGTCGGACCCGACGCAAGGTCCCGGGCCGTCGGACCCGACGCAAGGTCCCGGGCGGTCGGACCCGACGCAAGGTCCCGGGCGGTCGGACCCGACGCAAGGTCCCGGGCGCTCGGAACCGACGCAAGGTCCCGGGCGGTCGGAACCGACGCAAGGTCCCGGGCGGTCGGACCCGACGCAAGGTCCCGGGCGGTCGGACCCGACGCAAGGTCCCGGGCGGTCGGACCCGACGCAAGGTCCCGGGCGGTCGGACCCGACGCAAGGTCCCGGGCGGTCGGATCGGACGCAAGGTCCCGGGCGGTCGGAACCGACACAGGGTCCCGAGCGGTCGGATCCGACGCAACGTCCCGGGCGGTCGGAACCGACGCAAGGTCCCGGGCGGTCGGGACGGACACAGGGTCCCGAGCGGTCGGATCCGACGCAAGGTCCCGGGCGATCGGATCCGACGCAAGGTCCCGGGCGGTCGGACCCGACGCAAGGTCCCGGGCGGTCGGACCCGACGCAAGGTCAAGGGCGGTCGGACCCGACGCAAGGTCAAGGGCGGTCGGACCCGACGCAAGGTCCCGGGCGGTCGTACCCGACGCAAGGTCCCGGGCGGTCGGACCCGACGCGAGGTGCCGGGCGGTCGGACCCGACGCGAGGTCCCGGGCGGTCGGACCCGACGCGAGGTCCCGGGCGCTCGGACCCGACGCAAGGTCCCGGTCGGTCGGACCCGACGCAAGGTCGCGGGCGGTCGGACCCGACGCAAGGTCCCGGGCGGTCGGACCCGACGCAAGGTCCCGGGCGGTCGGACCCGACGCAAGGTCCCGGGGGGGTCGGACCCGACGCAAGGTCCCGGGCGGTCGGACCCGACGCAAGGTCCCAGGCGGTCGGAGCCGACGCAAGGTCCCGGGCGGTCGGACCCGACGCAAGGTCCCGGGCGGTCGGACCCGACGCAAGGACCCGGGCGGTCGGACCCGACGCAAGGTCCCGGGCGGTCGGACCCGACGCAAGGTCCCGGGCGGTCGGACCCGACGCAACGTCACAGGCGGTCGGACCCGACGCAAGGTCCCGGGCGGTCGGAACCGACGCAAGGTCCCGGGCGGTCGGAGCCGACGCAAGGTCCCGGGCGGTCGGAACGGACACAGGGTCCCGAGCGGTCGGAACCGACGCAACGTCCCGGGCGGTCGGAACCGACGCAACGTCCCGGGCGGTCGGACCCGACGCAAGGTCCCGGGCGGTCGGACCCGTCGCAAGGTCCCGGGCGGTCGGACCCGACGCAATGTCCCGGGCGGTCGGACCCGACGCAAGGTCCCGGGCGATCGGACCCGACGCAAGGTCCCGGGCGGTCGGATCCGACGCAAGGTCCCGGGCCGTCGGACCCCACGCAATGTCCCGGGCGGTCGGACCCGACGCAAGGTCCCGGGCGGTCGGACCCGACGCAAGGTCCCGGGCGGTCGGACCAGACGCAAGGTCCCGGGCGGTCGGATCTGACGCAAGGTCCCGGGCGGTCGGACCCGACGCAAGGTCCCGGGCGGTCGGACCCGACGCAAGGTCCCGGGCGGTCGGACCCGACGCAAGGTCCCGGGCGGTCGGACCCGACGCAAGGGCCCGGGCGTTCGGACCCGACGCAAGGTCCCGGGCGGTCGGACCCGACGCAAGGTCCCGGGCGGTCGGACCCGACGCAAGGTCCCGGGCGGTCGGACCCGACGCAAGGTCCCGGGCGGTCGGACCCGACGCAAGGTCCCCGGCGGTCGGACCCGACGCAAGGTCCCGGGCTGTCGGATCCGACGCAAGGTCCCGGGCTGTCGGATCCGACGCAAGGTCCCGGGCGGTCGGAACCGACGCAAGTTTCCGGGCGGTCGGAACCGACGCAAGGGCCCGGGTGGTCGGAACGGACGCAGGGTCCCGAGCGGTCGGATCCGACGCAAGGTCCCGGGCGGTCGGACCCGACGCAAGGTCGCGGGCGGTCGGACCCGACGCAAGGTCCCGGGCGGTCGGACCCGACGCAAGGTCCCGGGCGGTCGGACCCGACGCAAGGTCCCGGGCGGTCGGACCCGACGCAAGGTCCCGGGCGGTCGGACCCGACGCAAGGTCCCGGGCGGTCGGACCCGACGCAAGGTCCCGGGCGGTCGGACCCGACGCAAGGTCCCGGGCGGTCAGACCCGACGCAAGGTCGCAGGCGATCGGAACCGACGCGAGGTCCCGGGCGGTCGGACCCGACGCGAGGTCCCGGGCGGTCGGACCCGACGCGAGGTCCCGGGCGGTCGGACCCGACGCAAGGTCCCGGGCGGTCGGACCCGACGCAAGGTCCCGGGCGGTCGGACCCGACGCAAGGGCCCGGGCGTTCGGACCCGACGCAAGGTCCCGGGCGGTCGGACCCGACGCAAGGTCCCGGGCGGTCGGACCCGACGCAAGGTCCCGGGCGGTCGGACCCGACGCAAGGTACCGGGCGGTCGGACCCGACGCAAGGTCCCCGGCGGTCGGACCCGACGCAAGGTCCCGGGCTGTCGGATCCGACGCAAGGTCCCGGGCGGTCGGAACCGACGCAAGTTCCCGGGCGGTCGGAACCGACGCAAGGGCCCGGGCGGTCGGAACGGACACAGGGTCCCGAGCGGTCGGATCCGACGCAAGGTCCCGGGCGGTCGGACCCGACGCAAGGTCGCGGGCGGTCGGACCCGACGCAAGGTCCCGGGCGGTCGGACCCGACGCAAGGTCCCGGGCGGTCGGACCCGACGCAAGGTCCCGTGCGGTCGGACCCGATGCAAGGTCCCGGGCGGTCGGACCCGACGCATGGTCCCGGGTGATCGGATGCGACGCAAGGTCCCGGGCGGTCGGACCCGACGCAAGGTCCCGGGCAATCGGATCCGACGCAAGGTCCCGGTTGGTCGGACCCGACGCAAGGTCCCGGGCGGTCGGACCCGACGCAAGGTCCCGGGCGGTCGGACCCGACGCAAGGTCCCGGGCGGACGGAACCGACGCAAGGTCCCGGGCGGTCGGACCCGACGCAAGGTCCCGGGCGGTCGGACCCGACGCAAGGTCCCGGGCGGTCGGACCCGACGCAAGGTCCCGGGCGGTCGGACCCGACGCAAGGTCCCGGGCGGTCGGACCCGACGCAAGGTCCCGGGCGGTCGGACCCGACGCAAGGTCCCGGGCGGTCGGACCCGACGCAAGGTCCCGGGCGGTCGGAACCGACGCAAGGTCCCGGGCGGTCGGAGCCGACGCAAGGTCCCGGGCGGTCGGAACGGACAAAGGGTCCCGAGCGGTCGGAACCGACGCAACGTCCCGGGCGGTCGGAACCGACGCAACGTCCCGGGCGGTCGGACCCGACGCAAGGTCCCGGGCGGTCGGACCCGTCGCAAGATCCCGGGCGGTCGGACTCGACGTAAGGTCCCGGGCGGTCGGACCCGACGCAAGGTCCCGGGCGATCGGATCCGACGCAAGGTCCCGGGCGGTCGGACCCGACGCAAGGTCCCGGGCGGTCGGACCCGACGCAAGGTCCCGGGCGGTCGGACCCGACGCAAGGTCCCGGGCGGTCGGACCCGACGCAAGGTCCCGGGCGGTCGGACCCGACGCAAGGTCCCGGGCGGTCGGACCCGACGCAAGGTCCCGGTCGGTCGGACCCGACGCAAGGTCCCGGGCGGTCGGACCCGACGCAACGTCACAGGCGGTCGGACCCGACGCAAGGTCCCGGGCGGTCGGAACCGACGCAAGGTCCCGGGCGGTCGGAGCCGACGCAAGGTCCCGGGCGGTCGGAACGGACACAGGGTCCCGAGCGGTCGGAACCGACGCAACGTCCCGGGCGGTCGGACCCGACGCAAGGTCCCGGGCGGTCGGACCCGTCGCAAGATCCCGGGCGGTCGGACTCGACGTAAGGTCCCGGGCGGTCGGACCCGACGCAAGGGGCCGGGGGCTCGGACCCGACGCAAGGTCCCGGGCAATCGGATCCGACGCAAGGTCCCGGGCGGTCGGACCCGACGCAAGGTCCCGGGCGGTCGGACCCGACGCAAGGTCCCGGGCGGTCGGACCCGACGCAAGGTCCCGGGCGATCGGATCCGATGCAAGGTCCCGGGCGGTCGGACCCGACGCAAGGTCCCGGGCCGTCGGACCCCACGCAATGTCCCGGGCGGTCGGACCCGACGCAAGGTCCCGGGCGGTCGGACCCGACGCAAGGTCCCGGGCGGTCGGATCTGACGCAAGGTCCCGGGCGGTCGGATCTGACGCAAGGTCCCGGGCGGTCGGACCCGACGCAAGGTCCCGGGCGGTCGGACCCGACGCAAGGTCCCGGGCGGTCGGACCCGACGCAAGGTCCCGGGCGGTCGGACCCGACGCAAGGGCCCGGGCGTTCGGACCCGACGCAAGGTCCCGGGCGGTCGGACCCGACGCAAGGTCCCGGGCGGTCGGACCCGACGCAAGGTCCCGGGCGGTCGGACCCGACGCAAGGTCCCGGGCGGTCGGACCCGACGCAAGGTCCCCGGCGGTCGGACCCGACGCAAGGTCCCGGGCAGTCGGATCCGACGCAAGATCCCGGGCGGTCGGAACCGACGCAAGTTCCCGGGCGGTCGGAACCGACGCAAGGGCCCGGGCGGTCGGAACATAGAACATAGAACATAGAACATTACAGCGCAGAACAGGCCCTTCGGCCCACGATGTTGCACCGACCAGTTAAAAAAAAACTGTGACCCTCCAACCTAAACCAATTTCTTTTCGTCCATGAACCTATCTACGGATCTCTTAAACGCCCCCAAACTAGGCGCATTTACTACTGATGCTGGCAGGGCATTCCAATCCCTCACCACCCTCTGGGTAAAGAACCTACCCCTGACATCGGTTCTATAACTACCCCCCCTCAATTTAAAGCCATGCCCCCTCGTGCTGGATTTCTCCATCAGAGGAAAAAGGCTATCACTATCCACCCTATCTAAACCTCTAATCATCTTATATGTTTCAATAAGATCCCCTCTTAGCCGCCGCCTTTCCAGCGAAAACAATCCCAAATCCCTCAGCCTCTCCTCATAGGATCTCCCCTCCATACCAGGCAACATCCTGGTAAACCTCCTCTGCACCCTCTCCAAAGCCACCACATCCTTCCTGTAATGTGGGGACCAGAACTGCACACAGTACTCCAAGTGCGGCCGCACCAGAGTTGTGTACAGTTGCAACATAACGCTACGACTCCTAAATTCAATCCCCCTACCAATAAACGCCAAGACACCATATGCCTTCTTAACAACCTTATCTACTTGATTCCCAACTTTCAGGGATCTATGCACACATACACCTAGATCCCTCTGCTCCTCCACACTATTCAAAGTCCTCCCGTTAGCCCTATACTCAACACATCTGTTATTCCTACCAAAGTGAATTACCTCACACTTCTCCGCATTAAACTCCATCCGCCACCTCTCGGCCCAACTTTGCAACCTGTCTAAGTCTTCCTGCAAACTACGACACCCTTCCTCACTGTCTACCACACCACCGACTTTGGTGTCATCAGCAAATTTGCTAATCCACCCAACTATACCCTCATCCAGATCATTAATAAATATTACAAACAGCAGTGGCCCCAAAACAGATCCCTGAGGTACACCACTTGTAACCGCACTCCATGATGAATATTTACTATCAACCACCACCCTCTGTTTCCTATCCGCTAGCCAATTCCTGATCCAATTTCCTAGATCACCCCCAATCCCATACATCTGCATTTTCTGCAGAAGCCTACCATGGTGAACCTTATCAAACGCCTTACTAAAATCCATATATACCACGTCCACTGCCTTGCCCCCATCCACCTCCTTGGTCACTTTCTCAAAAAACTCAATAAGGTTAGTAAGGCACGACCTACCTGCCACAAAACCATGCTGACTATCACCTATCAATTCATTACTCTCCAAATAACTATAAATCCTATCCCTTATAATTTTTTCCAACATCTTGCCGACAACAGAAGTGAGACTCACCGGTCTATAATTCCCGGGGAAGTCTCTGTTCCCCTTCTTAAACAATGGGACAACATTCGCTAACCTCCAATCTTCTGGTACTATACCAGAGGCCAACGACGACCTGAAGATCAGAGCCAGAGGCTCTGCAATCACTTCTCTTGCCTCCCAGAGAATCCTTGGATAAATCCCATCCGGACCAGGGGATTTATCTATTTTCAGACCCTCCAGAATATCCTGCACATCCTCCTTATCAACTGTAATACTGTCTATTCTACTCCCTTGCAACCCAGTGTCCTCCTCAGCTATATTCATGTCCCCTTGCGTGAACACCGAAGAGAAATATTGGTTCAATGCTTCACCAATCTCCTCCGGTTCCACACATAACTTCCCTCTGCCATCTATAACTGGCCCTAAACTTGCCCTAACCAACCTTCTGTTCTTGACATACCTATAGAACGCCTTAGGATTCTCTTTAACCCTATCCGCCAAAGTCTTCTCATGTCCTCTTTTAGCCCTTCTAAGCTCGCTCTTCAACTCCCTCTTAGCCAATCTAAAGCTTTCTAGTGCACTACCCGAGTGCTCACGTCTCATCCGAACATAAGCCTCCTTTTTCTTTTTAACCAACAAAGAAACTTTTTTGGTGCACCACGGTTCCCTAGCCCTACCAATTCCTCCTTGCCTGACAGGGACATACCTATCACAGACTCGCAGTAGCTGCTCCTTGAAAAAACTCCACATGTCGGACGTTCCCAGTCCCTGTAATCTCCTAGTCCAACCTATGTTTCCTAATTCTCTCCTAATAGCCTCATAATTACCCTTCCCCCAGCTAAAACCACTGGCCCGAGGTTCATGCCTATCCCTTTCCATCACTAAGATGAACGTAACCGAATTGTGGTCACTATCACCAAAATGCACACCAACTTCCAAGTCTAGCACCTGGTCTGGCTCATTTCCCAGCACCAGATCCAATGTAGCCTCACCTCCAGTTGGCCTGTCTACATACTGAGTCAAAAAACCTTCCTGCACGCTTTGAACAAAAACTGACCCCTCTAACGAGCTAGAGCTATAACAATTCCAGTCAATATTAGTCAAGTTAAAATCCCCCATAACAATTGCCCTATTACTTTCACTCCTAAGCAGGATTGACTCCGCAATCCTTTCCTCAACCTCTCTAGAACTTTTAGGAGGTCTATAAAAGACTCCCAACAGGGTGACCTCTCCTCTCCTATTTCTAATCTCCGCCCATACTACCTCAACAGATAAGTCCTCATCAAACCTCCTCTCTGACACTGTGATACAATCTCTGACCAATAATGCTACCCCTCCCCCTCTTCTACCTCCTTCCCTACTTCGACTAAAACATTTGAACCCCGGGACCTGCAGCATCCATTCCTGCCCCTGCTCTATCCATGTCTCTGAAATAGCCACAACATCGAAGTCCCAGGTACTGATCCACGCTGCAAGTTCACCCACTTTATTGCGAATACTCCTGGCATTGAAGTATACACATTTCAAACCCTGCTCCACCCCACCTCTGCAATGCCGTGCATTGCAGTCCCCATCCATGCATCCCTCACTTTCAGCCCCACTACTCAGGATCCCTCCCCCCCCCCGAATCAGTTTAAACCTCCTTGCATGGCCTTAGCAAATTTACCCCCCAGGATATTGGTCCCCTTCTGATTAAGGTGTAGACCATCCTTCTCATAGAGGTCACACCTTCCCCAGTACGAGCCCCAATTGCTTAAGTACCTGAACCCCTCCCTCCTGCACCATCCCCTCAGCCATGAATTCAAACCTTCCCTCTCCCTATTCCTCTCTAAACTATCCCGTGGTACAGGCAAGAGTCCAGAGATAACCACTCTGTCAGTCTTGGCCTTTAGTTTCCACCCCAACTCCATAAATCCCTGCCTAATATCCCCTTCCCCTATCCTCCCTATGTCGTGTGTCCCCACATGTACAATAACTTGTGGTTTATCTCCCTCCCCCCTAAGAATCCTGAATACCCTGTCAGACACATCCCGGACCCCAGCCCCTGGTAGGCAACACACCAACCCTGAGTCCCTACCTTTAGTTCCGACCCTCCTATCTGTCCCCTTAATTGTGGAGTCCCCAATCACAAGGCCCAGTCTTTTACAGCCCCTAACCACCTGAGCTTTCTCACTCGGCTCACCCCCAGAGATCTGCTCTCTATGCTCAGTTGATTCCTCCTCAACTGTAGCCTCCAGCACCGAAAACCTATTATGGAGGGGAACCGCCCCAGGGGATTGTCTTCCCGATTGCTTCTTACCCCTCCTCCTGGCATTGACCCAAGCCTCATTTCTAGGAGTTACTATTTCTCTATAACTCCTATCAACTTCCACCTCCGCCTCCCGAATTATGCGGAGTTCCTCTACCTCCCCTTCCAGCTCCTTTACACGCTCCTCCAGAAGCTGCAATCTAATGCACTTCTTACAACTAAAATCTCCTGAAACACTACTGGATTTCCTCACCACATACATCCCACAGGAGATGCAGCATACTGCCTGAACTGCCATCCCTGAAGCCATTACCAGCAAGAAAAAAAGAAAACAAAAAAAAACGGAACGGACACAGGGTCCCGACCGGTCGGATCCGACGCAAGGTCCCGGGCGATCGGATACGACGCAAGGTCCCGGGCGGTCGGACCCGACGCAAGTCCCGGGCGTTCGGACCCGATGCAAGGTCCCGGGCGGTCGGACCCGAGGCAAGGTCCCGGGCGGTCGGACCCGAGGCAAGGTCCCGGGCGGTCGGACCCGACGCAAGGTCCCGGGCGGTCGGACCCGACGCAAGGTCCCGGGCGGTCGGACCCGACGCAAGGTCCCGGGCGTTCGGACCCGACGCAAGGTCCCGGGCGGACGGACCCGACGCAAGGTCCCGGGCGGTCGGACCCGACGCAAGGTCCCAGGAGATCGGAAACGACGCAAGGTCCCGGGCGGTCGGACCCGACGCAAGGTCCCGGGCGGTCGGACCCGACGCAAGGTCCCGGGCGGTCGGACCCGACGCAAGGTCCCGGGCGGTCGGACCCGACGCAAGGTCCCGGGCGGACGGACCCGACGCAAGGTCCCGGGCGGTCGGACCCGACGCAAGGTCCCGGGCGGTCGGACCCGACGCAAGGTCCCGGGCGGTCGGACCCGACGCAAGGTCCCGGGCGGTCGGACCCGACGCAAGGTCCCGGGCGGTCGGACCCGACGCAAGGTCCCGGGCGGTCGGACCCGACGCAAGGTCCCGGGCGGTCGGACCCGACGCAAGGTCCCGGGCGGTCGGACCCGACGCAAGGTCCCGGGCGGTCGGACCCGACGCAAGGTCCCGGGCGGTCGGACCCGACGCAACGTCACAGGCGGTCGGACCCGACGCAAGGTCCCGGGCGGTCGGAACCGACGCAAGGTCCCGGGCGGTCGGAGCCGACGCAAGGTCCCGGGCGGTCGGAACGGACAAAGGGTCCCGAGCGGTCGGAACCGACGCAACGTCCCGGGCGGTCGGAACAGACGCAACGTCCCGGGCGGTCGGACCCGACGCAAGGTCCCGGGCGGTCGGACCCGTCGCAAGATCCCGGGCGGTCGGACTCGACGTAAGGTCCCGGGCGGTCGGACCCGACGCAAGGTCCCGGGCGATCGGATCCGACGCAAGGTCCCGGGCGGTCGGACCCGACGCAAGGTCCCGGGCGGTCGGACCCGACGCAAGGTCCCGGGCGGTCGGACCCGACGCAAGGTCCCGGGCGGTCGGACCCGACGCAAGGTCCCGGGCGGTCGGACCCGACGCAAGGTCCCGGGCGGTCGGACCCGACGCAAGGTCCCGGTCGGTCGGACCCGACGCAAGGTCCCGGGCGGTCGGACCCGACGCAACGTCACAGGCGGTCGGAACCGACGCAAGGTCCCGGGCGGTCGGAACCGACGCAAGGTCCCGGGCGGTCGGAGCCGACGCAAGGTCCCGGGCGGTCGGAACGGACACAGGGTCCCGAGCGGTCGGAACCGACGCAACGTCCCGGGCGGTCGGAACCGACGCAACGTCCCGGGCGGTCGGACCCGACGTAAGGTCCCGGGCGGTCGGACCCGTCGCAAGATCCCGGGCGGTCGGACTCGACGTAAGGTCCCGGGCGGTCGGACCCGACGCAAGGGGCCGGGGGCTCGGACCCGACGCAAGGTCCCGGGCAATCGGATCCGACGCAAGGTCCCGGGCGGTCGGAACCGACGCAAGGGCCCGGGCGGTCGGAACGGACACAGGGTCCCGACCGGTCGGATCCGACGCAAGGTCCCGGGCGATCGGATACGACGCAAGGTCCCGGGCGGTCGGACCCGACGCAAGTCCCGGGCGTTCGGACCCGATGCAAGGTCCCGGGCGGTCGGACCCGAGGCAAGGTCCCGGGCGGTCGGACCCGACGCAAGGTCCCGGGCGGTCGGACCCGACGCAAGGTCCCGGGCGGTCGGACCCGACGCAAGGTCCCGGGCGGTCGGACCCGACGCAAGGTCCCGGTCGGTCGGACCCGACGCAAGGTCCCGGGCGGTCGGACCCGACGCAAGGTCCCGGGCGGTCGGACCCGACGCAACGTCACAGGCGGTCGGACCCGACGCAAGGTCCCGGGCGGTCGGAACCGACGCAAGGTCCCGGGCGGTCGGAGCCGACGCAAGGTCCCGGGCGGTCGGAACGGACACAGGGTCCCGAGCGGTCGGAACCGACGCAACGTCCCGGGCGGTCGGAACCGACGCAACGTCCCGGGCGGTCGGACCCGACGCAAGGTCCCGGGCGGTCGGACCCGTCGCAAGATCCCGGGCGGTCGGACTCGACGTAAGGTCCCGGGCGGTCGGACCCGACGCAAGGGGCCGGGGGCTCGGACCCGACGCAAGGTCCCGGGCAATCGGATCCGACGCAAGGTCCCGGGCGGTCGGACCCGACGCAAGGTCCCGGGCGGTCGGACCCGACGCAAGGTCCCGGGCGGTCGGACCCGACGCAAGGTCCCGGGCGGTCGGATCTGACGCAAGGTCCCGGGCGGTCGGATCTGACGCAAGGTCCCTGGCGGTCGGACCCGACGCAAGGTCCCGGGCGGTCGGACCCGACGCAAGGTCCCGGGCGGTCGGACCCGACGCAAGGTCCCGGGCGGTCGGACCCGACGCAAGGGCCCGGGCGTTCGGACCCGACGCAAGGTCCCGGGCGGTCGGACCCGACGCAAGGTCCCGGGCGGTCGGACCCGACGCAAGGTCCCGGGCGGTCGGACCCGACGCAAGGTCCCGGGCGGTTGGACCCGACGCAAGGTCCCCGGCGGTCGGACCCGACGCAAGGTCCCGGGCAGTCGGAACCGACGCAAGATCCCGGGCGGTCGGAACCGACGCAAGTTCCCGGGCGGTCGGAACCGACGCAAGGGCCCGGGCGGTCGGAACGGACACAGGGTCCCGACCGGTCGGATCCGACGCAAGGTCCCGGGCGATCGGATACGACGCAAGGTCCCGGGCGGTCGGACCCGACGCAAGTCCCGGGCGTTCGGACCCGACGCAAGGTCCCGGGCGGTCGGACCCGAGGCAAGGTCCCGGGCGGTCGGACCCGACGCAAGGTCCCGGGCGGTCGGACCCGACGCAAGGTCCCGGGCGGTCGGACCCGACGCAAGGTCCCGGGCGGTCGGACCCGACGCAAGGTCCCGGGCGGTCGGACCCGACGCAAGGTCCCGGGCGTTCGGACCCGACGCAAGGTCCCGGGCGGACGGACCCGACGCAAGGTCCCGGGCGGTCGGACCCGACGCAAGGTCCCAGGAGATCGGAACCGACGCAAGGTCCCGGGCGGTCGGACCCGACGCAAGGTCCCGGGCGGTCGGACCCGACGCAAGGTCGCGGGCGGTCGGACCGGACGCAAGGACCCGGGCGGTCGGACCCGACGCAAGGTCCCGGGCGGTCAGACCCGACGCAAGGTCCCGAGCGGTCGGACCCGACGCAATGTCCAGGGCGGTCGGACGCGACGCAATGTCCCGGGCGGTCAGACCCGACGCGAGGTTCCAGGCGGTCAGAACCGACGCAAGGTCCCGGGCAGTCGGACCCGAGCTAAGGTCCCGGACGGTCGGACTCGCGCAAGGTCCCGAGCGGTCAGACCTGAGGCAAGGTCCCGGGCGGTCGGAACCGACGCAAGGTGCCGGGCGGTCGGAAGCGACACAAGGTCCCGGGCGGTCGGAACCGACGCAAGGTCCCGGGCGGTCGGAACCGACGCAAGGTCCCGGGCGGTCGGAACCGACGCAAGGTCCCGGGCGGTCGGAACCGACGCAAGGTCCCGGGCGGTCGGAACCGACGCAAGGTCCCGGGCGGTCGGAACCGACGCAAGGTCCCGGGCGGTCGGACCCGACGCAAGGTCCCGGGCGGTCGGAACCGACGCAAGGTCCCGGGCGGTCGGACCCGACGCAAGGTCCCCGGCGGTCGGACCCGACGCAAGGTCCCGGGCAGTCGGATCCGACGCAAGATCCCGGGCGGTCGGAACCGACGCAAGTTCCCGGGCGGTCGGAACCGACGCAAGGGCCCGGGCGGTCGGAACGGACATAGGGTCCCGACCGGTCGGATCCGACGCAAGGTCCCGGGCGATCGGATACGACGCAAGGTCCCGGGCGGTCGGACCCGACGCAAGTCCCGGGCGTTCGGACCCGATGCAAGGTCCCGGGCGGTCGGACCCGAGGCAAGGTCCCGGGCGGTCGGACCCGACGCAAGGTCCCGGGCGGTCGGACCCGACGCAAGGTCCCGGGCGGTCGGACCCGAGGCAAGGTCCCGGGCGTTCGGACCCTACGCAAGGTCCCGGGCGGACGGACCCGACGCAAGGTCGCGGGCGGTCGGACCCGACGCAAGGTCCCAGGAGATCGGAACCGACGCAAGGTCCCGGGCGGTCGGACCCGACGCAAGGTCCCGGGCGGTCGGACCCGACGCAAGGTCGCGGGCGGTCGGACCCGACGCAAGGACCCGGGCGGTCGGACCCGACGCAAGGTCCCGGGCGGTCAGACCCGACGCAAGGTCCCGAGCGGTCGGACCCGACGCAATGTCCAGGGCGGTCGGACGTGACGCAATGTCCCGGGCGGTCAGACCCGACGCAAGGTTCCAGGCGGTCAGAAACGACGCAAGGTCCCGGGCAGTCGGACCCGACCTAAGGTCCCGGACGGTCGGACTCGCGCAAGGTCCCAAGCGGTCAGACCTGAGGCAAGGTCCCGGGCGGTCGGAACCGACGCAAGGTCCCGGGCGGTCGGAAGCGACACAAGGTCCCGGGCGGTCGGAACCGACGCAAGGTCCCGGGCGGTCGGAACCGACGCAAGGTCCCGGGCGGTCGGAACCGACGCAAGGTCCCGGCCGGTCGGACTCGACGCAATGTCCCGGGCGGTCGGACCCGACGCAAGGTCCCGGGCGGTCGGACCCGACGCAAGGTCCCGGGCGGTCGGACCTGATGCAAAGTCCCGGTTGGTCGGACCCGACGCGAGGTCCCGGGTGGTCGGACCCGACGCGAGGTCCAGGGCGGTCGGACTCGACGCGAGGTCCCGGGCGGTCGGACCCGACGCAAGGTCCCAGGCAATCGGATCCGACGCAAGGTCCCGGGCGGTAGGACCCGACGCAAGGTCACGGAGGGTCGGACCCGACGCAAGGTCCCGGGGGGTCGGACCCGACGCAAGGTCCCGGGCGGTTGGAACCGACGCAAGGTCCCGGGCGGTTGGAACCGACGCAAGGTCCCGGGCGGTCGGAGCCGCCGCAAGGTCCCGGGCGGTCGGAACGGACACAGGGTCCCGAGCGGTCGGAACCGACGCAAGGTCCCGGGCGGTCGGAACCGACGCAACGTCCCGGGCGGTCGGAACCGACGCAAGGTCCCGGGCGGTCGGACCCGTCGCAAGGTCCCGGGCGGTCGGACTCGACGTAAGGTCCCGGGCGGTCGGACCCGACGCAAGGTCCCGGGGGCTCGGACCCGACGCAAGGGCCCGGGCGCTCGGACCCGACGCAAGGTCCCGGGCGGTCGGACCCGACGCAAAGTCCCGGGCGGTCGGACCCGACGCAAAGTCCCGGGCGGTCGGACCCGACGCAAGGTCCCGGGCGGTCGGACACGACGCAAGGTCCCGGGCGGTAGGACCCGACGCAAGGTCCCGGGCGGTCGGACCCGACGCAAGGGCCCGGGCGGTCGGACCCGACGCAAGGGCCCGGGCGGTCGGACCCGACGCAAGGGCCTGGGCGGTCGGACCCGACGCAAGGTCCCGGGCGGTCGGACCCGACGCATGGTCCCGGGCGGTCGAACCCGACGCAAGGTCCCGGGCGGTCGGACCCGACGCAAGGTCCCCGGCGGTCGGACCCGACGCAAGGTCCCGGGCGGTCGGAACCGACGCAAGGTCCCGGGCGGTCGGAACCGACGCAAGGTCCCGGGCTGTCGGAACGGACACAGGGTCCCGAGCGGTCGGAACCGACGCAACGTCCCGGGCGGTCGGAACCGCCGCAAGGTCTCGGGCGGTCGGGACGGACGCAGGGTCCCAAGCGGTCGGATCCGACGCAAGGTCCCGGGCGATCGGATCCGACGCAAGGACCCGGGCGGTCGGACCCGACGCAAGGTCCCGGGCGGTCGGAACCGACGCAAGGTCGCGGGCGGTCGGACCCGACGCAAGGTCCCGGGAGGTCGGACCCGACGCAAGGTCCCGGGCGGTCGGAACCGACGCAAGGTCCCGGGCGGTCGGACCCGACGCAAGGTCCCGGGCGGTCGGACCCGACGCAAGGTCCCGGGCGGTCGGACCTGATGGAAAGTCCCGGTTGGTCGGACCCGACGCGAGGTCCCGGGTAGTGGGACCCGACGCGAGGTCCAGGGCGGTCGGACCCGACGCGAGGTCCCGGGCGGTCAGACCCGACGCAAGGTCCCAGGCGGTCGGACCCGACGCAAGGTCCCGGGTGGTCGGACCCGACGCAAGGTCCCGGGCGGTCAGACCCGACGCAAGGTCCCGGGCGGTCGGAACCGACGCAAGGTCCCGGGTGGTCGGACCCGACGCAAGGTCCCGGGCGGTCAGACCCGACGCATGGTTCCAGGCGGTCAGAACCGACGCAAGGTCCCGGGCAGTCGGACCCGACCTAAGGTCCCGGACGGTCGGACTCGCACAAGGTCCCGAGCGGTCGGAACCGACGCAAGGTCCCGGGCGGTCGGAACCGACGCAAGGTCCCGGGCGGTCGGAACCGACGCAAGGTCCCGGGCGGTCGGAACCGACGCAAGGTCCCGGGCAGTCGGAACCGACGTAAGGTCCCGGGCGGTCGGAACCGACGCAAGGTCCCGGGCGGTCGGAGCCGACGCAAGGTCCCGGGCGGTCGGAACGGACACAGGGTCCCGAGCGGTCGGAACCGACGCAACGTCCCGGGCGGTCGGAACCGACGCAACGACCCGGGCGGTCGGACCCGACGGAAGGTCCCGGGCGGTCGGACCCGTCGCAAGGTCCCGGGCGGTCGGACCCGACGTAAGGTCCCGAGCGGTCGGACCCGACGCAAGGGCCCGGGCGCTCGGACCCGACGCAAGGGCCCGGGTGCTCGGACCCGACGCAAGGTCCCGGGCGGTCGGACCCGACGCAAAGTCCCGGGCGGTCGGAGCCGACGCAAGGTCCCGGGCAGTCGGAACGGACACAGGGTCCCGAGCGGTCGGAACCGACGCAACGTCCCGGGCGGTCGGAACCGACGCAACGTCCCGGGCGGTCGCACCCGACGCAAGGTCACGGGCGGTCGGACCCGTCGCAACGTCCCGGGCGGTCGGACCCGACGTAAGGTCCCGGGCGGTCGGACCCGACGCAAGGGCCCGGGCGCGCGGACCCGACGCAAGGGCCCGGGCGCTCGGACCCGACGCAAGGTCCCGGGCAGTCGGACCCGACGCAAGGTCCCGGGCGGTCGGAACCGACGCAAGGTCCCGGGCGGTCGGACCCGACGCAAGGTCCCGGGCGGTCGGAACCGACGCAAGGTCCCGGGCGGTCGGACCCGACGCAAGGTCCCGGGCGGTCGGACCCGACGCAAGGTCCCGGGCGGTCGGACCCGACGCAAGGTCCCGGGCAGTCGGACCCGAAGCAAGGTCCCGGGCGGTCGGAACCGACGCAAGGTCCCGGGCGGTCGGACCCGACGCAAGGTCCCGGGCGGTCGGACCCGACGCAGGGTCCCGGGCGGTCGGAACGGACACAGGGTCCCGAGCGGTCGGAACCGACGCAACGTCCCGGGCGGTCGGAACCGACGCAACGTCCCGGGCGGTCGGACCCGACGCAAGGTCCCGGGCGGTCGGACCCGTCGCAAGGTCCCGGGCGGTCGGACCCGACGCAAGGTCCCAGGAGATCGGAACCGACGCAAGGTCCCGGGAGGTCGGACCCGACGCAAGGTCCCGGGCGGTCGGACCCGACGCAAGGTCCCGGGCGGTCGGACCCGACGCAAGGTCCCGGGCGGTCGGACCCGACGCAAGGTCCCGGGCGGTCGGAACCGACGCAAGGTCCCGGGCGGTCGGAGCCGACGCAAGGTCCCGGGCGGTCGGAACGGACAAAGGGTCCCGAGCGGTCGGAACCGACGCAACGTCCCGGGCGGTCGGAACAGACGCAACGTCCCGGGCGGTCGGGCCCGACGCAAGGTCCCGGGCGGTCGGACCCGTCGCAAGATCCCGGGCGGTCGGACTCGACGTAAGGTCCCGGGCGGTCGGACCCGACGCAAGGTCCCGGGCGATCGGATCCGACGCAAGGTCCCGGGCGGTCGGACCCGACGCAAGGTCCCGGGCGGTCGGACCCGACGCAAGGTCCCGGGCGGTCGGACCCGACGCAAGGTCCCGGGCGGTCGGACCCGACGCAAGGTCCCGGGCGGTCGGACCCGACGCAAGGTCCCGGGCGGTCGGACCCGACGCAAGGTCCCGGGCGGTCGGACCCGACGCAAGGTCCCGGGCGGTCGGACCCGACGCAAGGTCCCGGTCGGTCGGACCCGACGCAAGGTCCCGGGCGGTCGGACCCGACGCAAGGTCCCGGGCGGTCGGACCCGACGCAACGTCACAGGCGGTCGGACCCGACGCAAGGTCCCGGGCGGTCGGAACCGACGCAAGGTCCCGGGCGGTCGGAGCCGACGCAAGGTCCCGGGCGGTCGGAACGGACACAGGGTCCCGAGCGGTCGGAACCGACGCAACGTCCCGGGCGGTCGGAACCGACGCAACGTCCCGGGCGGTCGGACCCGACGCAAGGTCCCGGGCGGTCGGACCCGTCGCAAGATCCCGGGCGGTCGGACTCGACGTAAGGTCCCGGGCGGTCGGACCCGACGCAAGGGGCCGGGGGCTCGGACCCGACGCAAGGTCCCGGGCAATCGGATCCGACGCAAGGTCCCGGGCGGTCGGACCCGACGCAAGGTCCCGGGCGGTCGGACCCGACGCAAGGTCCCGGGCGGTCGGACCCGACGCAAGGTCCCGGGCGGTCGGACCCGACGCAAGGTCCCGGGCGGTCGGATCTGACGCAAGGTCCCGGGCGGTCGGATCTGACGCAAGGTCCCGGGCGGTCGGACCCGACGCAAGGTCCCGGGCGGTCGGACCCGACGCAAGGTCCCGGGCGGTCGGACCCGACGCAAGGTCCCGGGCGGTCGGACCCGACGCAAGGGCCCGGGCGTTCGGACCCGACGCAAGGTCCCGGGCGGTCGGACCCGACGCAAGGTCCCGGGCGGTCGGACCCGACGCAAGGTCCCGGGCGGTCGGACCCGACGCAAGGTCCCGGGCGGTTGGACCCGACGCAAGGTCCCCGGCGGTCGGACCCGACGCAAGGTCCCGGGCAGTCGGAACCGACGCAAGATCCCGGGCGGTCGGAACCGACGCAAGTTCCCGGGCGGTCGGAACCGACGCAAGGGCCCGGGCGGTCGGAACGGACACAGGGTCCCGACCGGTCGGATCCGACGCAAGGTCCCGGGCGATCGGATACGACGCAAGGTCCCGGGCGGTCGGACCCGACGCAAGTCCCGGGCGTTCGGACCCGACGCAAGGTCCCGGGCGGTCGGACCCGAGGCAAGGTCCCGGGCGGTCGGACCCGACGCAAGGTCCCGGGCGGTCGGACCCGACGCAAGGTCCCGGGCGGTCGGACCCGACGCAAGGTCCCGGGCGGTCGGACCCGACGCAAGGTCCCGGGCGGTCGGACCCGACGCAAGGTCCCGGGCGGTCGGACCCGACGCAAGGTCCCGGGCGTTCGGACCCGACGCAAGGTCCCGGGCGGACGGACCCGACGCAAGGTCCCGGGCGGTCGGACCCGACGCAAGGTCCCAGGAGATCGGAACCGACGCAAGGTCCCGGGCGGTCGGACCCGACGCAAGGTCCCGGGCGGTCGGACCCGACGCAAGGTCGCGGGCGGTCGGACCGGACGCAAGGACCCGGGCGGTCGGACCCGACGCAAGGTCCCGGGCGGTCAGACCCGACGCAAGGTCCCGAGCGGTCGGACCCGACGCAATGTCCAGGGCGGTCGGACGCGACGCAATGTCCCGGGCGGTCAGACCCGACGCGAGGTTCCAGGCGGTCAGAACCGACGCAAGGTCCCGGGCAGTCGGACCCGACCTAAGGTCCCGGACGGTCGGACTCGCGCAAGGTCCCGAGCGGTCAGACCTGAGGCAAGGTCCCGGGCGGTCGGAACCGACGCAAGGTGCCGGGCGGTCGGAAGCGACACAAGGTCCCGGGCGGTTGGAACCGACGCAAGGTCCCGGGCGGTCGGAACCGACGCAAGGTCCCGGGCGGTCGGAACCGACGCAAGGTCCCGGGCGGTCGGAACCGACGCAAGGTCCCGGGCGGTCGGAACCGACGCAAGGTCCCGGGCGGTCGGAACCGACGCAAGGTCCCGGGCGGTCGGAACCGACGCAAGGTCCCGGCCGGTCGGACTCGACGCAATGTCCCGGGCGGTCGGACCCGACGCAAGGTCCCGGGCGGTCGGACCCGACGCAAGGTCCCGGGCAGTCGGACCTGATGCAAAGTCCCGGTTGGTCGGACCCGACGCAAGGTCCCGGGCGGTCGGAACCGACGCAAGGTCCCGGGCGGTCGGAGCCGCCGCAAGGTCCCGGGCGGTCGGAACGGACACAGGGTCCCGAGCGGTCGGAACCGACGCAAGGTCCCGGGCGGTCGGAACCGACGCAACGTCCCGGGCGGTCGGACCCGACGCAAGGTCCCGGGCGGTCGGACCCGTCGCAAGGTCCCGGGCGGTCGGACTCGACGTAAGGTCCCGGGCGGTCGGACCCGACGCAAGGTCCCGGGGCTCAGACCCGACGCAAGGGCCTGGGCGCTCGGACCCGACGCAAGGTCCCGGGCGGTTGGACCCGACGCAAAGTCCCGGGCGGTCGGACCCGACGCAAGGTCCCGGGCGGTCGGATCCGACGCAAGGTTCCGGGCGGTCGGACCCGACGCAAGGTCCCGGGCGGTCGGACGCGATGCAAGGTCCCGGGCGGTCGGACCCGACGCAAGGGCCCGGGCGGTCGGACCCGACGCAAGGGCCCGGGCGGTCGGACCCGACGCAAGGGCCCGGGCGGTCGGACCCGACGCAAGGTCCCGGGCGGTCGGACCCGACGCATGGTCCCGGGCGGTCGAACCCGACGCAAGGTCCCGGGCGGTCGGACCCGACGCAAGGTCCCCGGCGGTCGGACCCGACGCAAGGTCCCGGGCGGTCGGAACCGACGCAAGGTCCCGGGCGGTCGGAACCGACGCAAGGTCCCGGGCGGTCGGAACGGACACAGGGTCCCGAGCGGTCGGAACCGACGCAACTTCCCGGGCGGTCGGAACCGCCGCAAGGTCCCGGGCGGTCGGGACGGACGCAAGGTCCCAAGCGGTCGGATCCGAAGCAAGGTCCCGGGCGATCGGATCCGACGCAAGGTCCCGGGCGATCGGACCCGACGCAAGGTCCCGGGCGGTCGGAACCGACGCAAGGTCGCGGGCGGTCGGACCCGACGCAAGGTCCCGGGCGGTCGGACCCGACGCAAGGTCCCGGGCGGTCGGAACCGACGCAAGGTCCCGGGCGGTCGGACCCGACGCAAGGTCCCCGGCGGTCGGACCCGACGCAAGGTCCCGGGCAGTCGGATCCGACGCAAGATCCCGGGCGGTCGGAACCGACGCAAGTTCCCGGGCGGTCGGAACCGACGCAAGGGCCCGGGCGGTCGGAACGGACATAGGGTCCCGACCGGTCGGATCCGACGCAAGGTCCCGGGCGATCGGATACGACGCAAGGTCCCGGGCGGTCGGACCCGACGCAAGTCCCGGGCGTTCGGACCCGATGCAAGGTCCCGGGCGGTCGGACCCGAGGCAAGGTCCCGGGCGGTCGGACCCGACGCAAGGTCCCGGGCGGTCGGACCCGACGCAAGGTCCCGGGCGGTCGGACCCGAGGCAAGGTCCCGGGCGTTCGGACCCTACGCAAGGTCCCGGGCGGACGGACCCGACGCAAGGTCGCGGGCGGTCGGACCCGACGCAAGGTCCCAGGAGATCGGAACCGACGCAAGGTCCCGGGCGGTCGGACCCGACGCAAGGTCCCGGGCGGTCGGACCCGACGCAAGGTCGCGGGCGGTCGGACCCGACGCAAGGACCCGGGCGGTCGGACCCGACGCAAGGTCCCGGGCGGTCAGACCCGACGCAAGGTCCCGAGCGGTCGGACCCGACGCAATGTCCAGGGCGGTCGGACGCGACGCAATGTCCCGGGCGGTCAGACCCGACGCAAGGTTCCAGGCGGTCAGAAACGACGCAAGGTCCCGGGCAGTCGGACCCGACCTAAGGTCCCGGACGGTCGGACTCGCGCAAGGTCCCGAGCGGTCAGACCTGAGGCAAGGTCCCGGGCGGTCGGAACCGACGCAAGGTCCCGGGCGGTCGGAAGCGACACAAGGTCCCGGGCGGTCGGAACCGACGCAAGGTCCCGGGCGGTCGGAACCGACGCAAGGTCCCGGGCGGTCGGAACCGACGCAAGGTCCCGGCCGGTCGGACTCGACGCAATGTCCCGGGCGGTCGGACCCGACGCAAGGTCCCGGGCGGTCGGACCCGACGCAAGGTCCCGGGCGGTCGGACCTGATGCAAAGTCCCGGTTGGTCGGACCCGACGCGAGGTCCCGGGTGGTCGGACCCGACGCGAGGTCCAGGGCGGTCGGACTCGACGCGAGGTCCCGGGCGGTCGGACCCGACGCAAGGTCCCAGGCAATCGGATCCGACGCAAGGTCCCGGGCGGTAGGACCCGACGCAAGGTCACGGAGGGTCGGACCCGACGCAAGGTCCCGGGGGGTCGGACCCGACGCAAGGTCCCGGGCGGTTGGAACCGACGCAAGGTCCCGGGCGGTTGGAACCGACGCAAGGTCCCGGGCGGTCGGAGCCGCCGCAAGGTCCCGGGCGGTCGGAACGGACACAGGGTCCCGAGCGGTCGGAACCGACGCAACGTCCCGGGCGGTCGGAACCGACGCAAGGTCCCGGGCGGTCGGACCCGTCGCAAGGTCCCGGGCGGTCGGACTCGACGTAAGGTCCCGGGCGGTCGGACCCGACGCAAGGTCCCGGGGGCTCGGACCCGACGCAAGGGCCCGGGCGCTCGGACCCGACGCAAGGTCCCGGGCGGTCGGACCCGACGCAAAGTCCCGGGCGGTCGGATCCGACGCAAGGTCCCGGGCGGTCGGACCCGACGCAAGGTCCCGGGCGGTAGGACCCGACGCAAGGTCCCGGGCGGTCGGACCCGACGCAAGGGCCCGGGCGGTCGGACCCGAAGCAAGGGCCCGGGCGGTCGGACCCGACGCAATGGCCCGGGCGGTCGGACCCGACGCAAGGTCCCGGGCGGTCGGACCCGACGCATGGTCCCGGGCGGTCGAACCCGACGCAAGGTCCCGGGCGGTCAGACCCGACGCAAGGTCCCCGGCGGTCGGACCCGACGCAAGGTCCCGGGCGGTCGGAACCGACGCAAGGTCCCGGGCGGTCGGAACCGACGCAAGGTCCCGGGCTGTCGGAACGGACACAGGGTCCCGAGCGGTCGGAACCGACGCAACGTCCCGGGCGGTCGGAACCGCCGCAAGGTCTCGGGCGGTCGGGACGGACGCAGGGTCCCAAGCGGTCGGATCCGACGCAAGGTCCCGGGCGATCGGATCCGACGCAAGGACCCGGGCGGTCGGACCCGACGCAAGGTCCCGGGCGGTCGGAACCGACGCAAGGTCGCGGGCGGTCGGACCCGACGCAAGGTCCCGGGAGGTCGGACCCGACGCAAGGTCCCGGGCGGTCGGAACCGACGCAAGGTCCCGGGCGGTCGGACCCGACGCAAGGTCCCGGGCGGTCGGACCCGACGCAAGGTCCCGGGCGGTCGGACCTGATGGAAAGTCCCGGTTGGTCGGACCCGACGCGAGGTCCCGGGTAGTGGGACCCGACGCGAGGTCCAGGGCGGTCGGACCCGACGCGAGGTCCCGGGCGGTCAGACCCGACGCAAGGTCCCAGGCGGTCGGACCCGACGCAAGGTCCCGGGTGGTCGGACCCGACGCAAGGTCCCGGGCGGTCAGACCCGACGCAAGGTCCCGGGCGGTCGGAACCGACGCAAGGTCCCGGGTGGTCGGACCCGACGCAAGGTCCCGGGCGGTCAGACCCGACGCAAGGTTCCAGGCGGTCAGAAACCGACGCAAGGTCCCGGGCAGTCGGACCCGACCTAAGGTCCCGGACGGTCGGACTCGCACAAGGTCCCGAGCGGTCGGAACCGACGCAAGGTCCCGGGCGGTCGGAACCGACGCAAGGTCCCGGGCGGTCGGAACCGACGCAAGGTCCCGGGTGGTCGGAACCGACGCAAGGTCCCGGGCAGTCGGAACCGACGTAAGGTCCCGGGCGGTCGGAACCGACGTAAGGTCCCGGGCGGTCGGAACCGACGCAAGGTCCCGGGCGGTCGGAGCCGACGCAAGGTCCCGGGCGGTCGGAACGGACGCAGGGTCCCGAGCGGTCGGAACCGACGCAACGTCCCGGGCGGTCGGAACCGACGCAACGACCCGGGCGGTCGGACCCGACGGAAGGTCCCGGGCGGTCGGACCCGTCGCAAGGTCCCGGGCGGTCGGACCCAGACGTAAGGTCCCGAGCGGTCGGACCCGACGCAAGGGGCCCGGGCGCTCGGACCCGACGCAAGGGCCCGGGTGCTCGGACCCGACGCAAGGTCCCGGGCGGTCGGACCCGACGCAAATTCCCGGGCGGTCGGAGCCGATGCAAGGTCCCGGGCGGTCGGAACGGACACAGGGTCCCGAGCGGTCGGACCCGACGCAAGGTCCCCGGGCGGTCGGAACCGACGCAAGGTCCCGGGCGGTCGGACCCGACGCAAGGTCCCGGGCGGTCGGACCGACGCAAGGTCCCGGGCGGTCGGACCCGACGCAAGGTCCCGGGCGGTCGGACCCGACGCAAGGTCCCGGGCGGTCGGAACCGACGCAAGGTCCCGGGCGGTCGGACCCGACGCAAGGTCCCGGGCGGTCGGACCCGACGCAAGGTCCCGGGCGGTCGGACCCGACGCAAGGTCCCGGGCAGTCGGACCCGAAGCAAGGTCCCGGGCGGTCGGAACCGACGCAAGGTCCCGGGCGGTCGGACCCGACGCAAGGTCCCGGGCGGTCGGACCCGACGCAGGGACCCGGGCGGTCGGAACGGACACAGGGTCCCGAGCGGTCGGAACCGACGCAACGTCCCGGGCGGTCGGAACCGACGCAACGTCCCGGGCGGTCGGACCCGACGCAAGGTCCCGGGCGGTCGGACCCGTCGAAGGTCCCGGGCGGTAGGACCCGACGCAAGGGCCCGGGCGCTCGGACCCGACGCAAGGGCCCGGGCGCTCGGACCCGACGCAAGGTCCCGGGCGGTCGGACCCGACGCAAAGTCCCGGGCGGTCGGAGCCGACGCAAGGTCCCGGGCGGTCGGAACGGACACAGGGTCCCGAGCGGTCGGACCCGATGCAAGGTCCCGGGCGGTCGGACCCGACGCAAAGTCCCGGGCGGTCGGACCCGACGCAAGGTCCCGGGCGGTCGGACCCGACCCAAGGTCCCGGGCGGTCGGTCCCCACGCAATGTCCCCGGCGGTCGGACCCGACGCAAGGTCCCGGGCAGTCGGATCCGACACAAGGTCCCGGGCGGTCGGAACCGACGCAAGTTCCCGGGCGGTCGGAACCGACGCAAGGGCCCGGGCGGTCGGAACGGACACAGGGTCCCGACCGGTCGGATCCGACGCAAGGTCCCGGGCGATCGGATACGACGCAAGGTCCCGGGCGGTCGGACCCGACGCAAGTCCCGGGCGTTCGGACCCGATGCAAGGTCCCGGGCGGTCGGACCCGAGGCAAGGTCCCGGGCGGTCGGACCCGACGCAAGGTCCCGGGCGGTCGGACCCGACGCAAGGTCCCGGGCGGTCGGACCCGACGCAAGGTCCCGGGCGTTCGGACCCTACGCAAGGTCCCGGGCGGACGGACCCGACGCAAGGTCCCGGGCGGTCGGACCCGACGCAAGGTCCCAGGCGATCGGAACCGACGCAAGGTCCCGGGCGGTCGGACCCGACGCAAGGTCCCGGGCGGTCGGAACCGACGCAAGGTCCCGGGCGGTCGGAAGCGACACAAGGTCCCGGGCGGTCGGAACCGACGCAAGGTCCCGGGCGGTCGGAACCGACGCAAGGTCCCGGGCGGTCGGAACCGACGCAAGGTCCCGGGCGGTCGGAACCGACGCAAGGTCCCGGCCGGTCGGACTCGACGCAATGTCCCGGGCGGTCGGACCCGACGCAAGGTCCCGGGCGGTCGGACCCGACGCAAGGTCCCGGGCGGTCGGACCTGATGCAAAGTCCCGGTTGGTCGGACCCGACGCGAGGTCCCGGGTGGTCGGACCCGACGCGAGGTCCAGGGCGGTCGGACTCGACGCGAGGTCCCGGGCGGTCGGACCCGACGCAAGGTCCCAGGCAATCGGATCCGACGCAAGGTCCCGGGCGGTAGGACCCGACGCAAGGTCCCGGGAGGTCGGACCCGACGCAAGGTCCCGGGCAGTCGGACCCGACGCAAGGTCCCGGGCAGTCGGAACCGACGCAAGGTCCCGGGCGGTCGGAGCCGCCGCAAGGTCCCGGGCGGTCGGAACGGACACAGGGTCCCGAGCGGTCGGAACCGACGCAAGGTCCCGGGCGGTCGGAACCGACGCAACGTCCCGGGCGGTCGGACCCGACGCAAGGTCCCGGGCGGTCGGACCCATCGCAAGGTCCCGGGCGGTCGGACTCGACGTAAGGTCCCGGGCGGTCGGACCCGACGCAAGGTCCCGGGGGCTCGGACCCGACGCAAGGGCCCGGGCGCTCGGGCCCGACGCAAAGTCCCGGGCGGTCGGACCCGATGCAAGGTCCCGGGCGGTCGGATCCGACGCAAGGTCCCGGGCGGTCGGACCCGATGCAAGGTCCCGGGCGGTCGGACCCGACGCAAGGTCCCGGGCGGTCGGACCCGACGCAAGGGCCCGGGCGGTCGGACCCGACGCAAGGTCCCGGGCGGTCGGACCCGACGCAAGGGCCCGGGCGGTCGGACCCGACGTAAGGTCCCGGGCGGTCGGACCCGACGCAAGGGCCCGGGCGCTCGGACCCGACGCAAGGGCCCGGGCGCTCGGACCCGACGCAAGGTCCCGGGCGGTCGGACCCGACGCAAAGTCCCGGGCGGTCGGAGCCGACGCAAGGTCCCGGGCGGTCGGACCCGACGCATGGTCCCGGGCGGTCGTACCCGACGCAAGGTCCCCGGCGGTCGGACCCGACGCAAGGTCCCGGACGGTCGGGAGTCGCACAAGGTCCCGAGCGGTCGGAACCGACGCAAGGTCCCGGGCGGTCGGAACGGACGCAAGGTCCCGGGCGGTCGGAACCGACGCAAGGTCCCGGGCGGTCGGAACCGACGCAAGGTCCCGGGCAGTCGGAACCGACGCAAGGTCCCGGGCGGTCGGACCCGACGCAATGTCCCGGGCGGTCAGACCCGACGCAAGGTTCCAGGCGGTCAGAACCGACGCAAGGTCCCGGGCAGTCGGACCCGACCTAAGGTCCCGGACGGTCGGACTCGCGCAAGGTCCCGAGCGGTCAGACCTGAGGCAAGGTCCCGGGCGGTCGGAACCGACGCAAGGTCCCGGGCGGTCGGAAGCGACACAAGGTCCCGGGCGGTCGGAACCGACGCAAGGTCCCGGGCGGTCGGAACCGACGCAAGGTCCCGGGCGGTCGGAACCGACGCAAGGTCCCGGCCGGTCGGACTCGACGCAATGTCCTGGGCGGTCGGACCCGACGCAAGGTCCCGGGCGGTCGGACCCGACGCAAGGTCCCGGGCGGTCGGACCTGATGCAAAGTCCCGGTTGGTCGGACCCGACGCGAGGTCCCGGGTGGTCGGACCCGACGCGAGGTCCAGGGCGGTCGGACTCGACGCGAGGTCCCGGGCGGTCGGACCCGACGCAAGGTCCCAGGCAATCGGATCCGACGCAAGGTCCCGGGCGGTAGGACCCGACGCAAGGTCCCGGGGGGTCGGACCCGACGCAAGGTCCCGGGCGGTCGGACCCGACGCAAGGTCCCGGGCGGTCGGAACCGACGCAAGGTCCCGGGCGGTCGGAGCCGCTGCAAGGTCCCGGGCGGTCGGAACGGACACAGGGTCCCGAGCGGTCGGAACCGACGCAAGGTCCCGGGCGGTCGGAACCGACGCAACGTCCCGGGCGGTCGGACCCGACGCAAGGTCCCGGGCGGTCGGACCCGTCGCAAGGTCCCGGGCGGTCGGACTCGACGTAAGGTCCCGGGCAGTCGGACCCGACCTAAGGTCCCGGACGGTCGGACTCGCACAAGGTCCCGAGCGGTCGGAACCGACGCAAGGTCCCGGGCGGTCGGAACCGACGCAAGGTCCCGGGCGGTCGGAACCGACGCAAGGTCCCGGGCGGTCGGAACCGACGCAAGGTCCTGGGCAGTCGGAACCGACGTAAGGTCCCGGGCGGTCGGAACCGACGCAAGGTCCCGGGCGGTCGGAGCCGACGCAAGGTCCCGGGCGGTCGGAACGGACACAGGGTCCCGAGCGGTCGGAACCGACGCAACGTCCCGGGCGGTCGGAACCGACGCAACGACCCGGGCGGTCGAACCCGACGGAAGGTCCCGGGCGGTCGGACCCGTCGCAAGGTCCCGGGCGGTCGGACCCGACGTAAGGTCCCGAGCGGTCGGACCCGACGCAAGGGCCCGGGCGCTCGGACCCGACGCAAGGGCCCGGGTGCTCGGACCCGACGCAAGGTCCCGGGCGGTCGGACCCGACGCAAAGTCCCGGGCGGTCGGAGCCGACGCAAGGTCCCGGGCGGTCGGACGGACACAGGGTCCCGAGCGGTCGGAACCGACGCAACGTCCCGGGCGGTCGGAACCGATGCAACGTCCCGGGCGGTCGCACCCGACGCAAGGTCCCGGGCGGTCGGACCCGTCGCAAGGTCCCGGGCGGTCGGACCCGACGTAAGGTCCCGGGCGGTCGGACCCGACGCAAGGGCACGGGCGCTCGGACCCGACGCAAGGGCCCGGGCGCTCGGACCCGACGCAAGGTCCCGGGCAGTCGGACCCGACGCAAGGTCCCGGGCGGTCGGAACCGACGCAAGGTCCCGGGCGGTCGGACCCGACGCAAGTCCCGGGCGGTCGGAACCGACGCAAGGTCCCGGGCGGTCGGACCCGACGCAAGGTCCCGGGCAGTCGGACCCGACGCAAGGTCCCGGGCGGTCGGAACCGACGCAAGGTCCCGGGCGGTCGGACCCGACGCAAGGTCCCGGGCGGTCGGACCCGACGCAAGGTCCCGGGCGGTCGGACCCGACGCAAGGTCCCGGGCGGTCGGACCCGACGCAAGGTCCCGGGCAGTCGGACCCGACGCAAGGTCCCGGGCGGTCGGAACCGACGCAAGGTCCCGGGCGGTCGGACCCGACGCAAGGTCCCGGGCGGTCGGACCCGACGCAGGGTCCCGGGCGGTCGGAACGGACACAGGGTCCCGAGCGGTCGGAACCGACGCAACGTCCCGGGCGGTCGGAACCGACGCAACGTCCCGGGCGGTCGGACCCGACGCAAGGTCCCGGGCGGTCGGACCCGTCGCAAGGTCCCGGGCGGTCGGACCCGACGTAAGGTCCCGGGCGGTCGGACCCGACGCAAGGGCCCGGGCGCTCGGACCCGACGCAAGGGCCCGGGCGCTCGGACCCGACGCAAGGTCCCGGGCGGTCGGACCCGACGCAAAGTCCCGGGCGGTCGGAGCCGACGCAAGGTCCCGGGCGGTCAGAACGGACACAGGGTCCCGAGCGGTCGGACCCGACGCAAGGTCCCGGGCGGTCGGACCCGACGCAAAGTCCCGGGCGGTCGGACCCGACGCAAGGTCCCGGGCGGTCGGACCCGACCCAAGGTCCCGGGCGGTCGGTCCCCACGCAATGTCCCCGGCAGTCGGACCCGACGCAAGGTCCCGGGCAGTCGGATCCGACACAAGGTCCCGGGCGGTCGGAACCGACGCAAGTTCCCGGGCGGTCGGAACCGACGCAAGGGCCCGGGCGGTCGGAACGGACACAGGGTCCCGACCGGTCGGATCCGACGCAAGGTCCCAGGCGATCGGATACGACGCAAGGTCCCGGGCGGTCGGACCCGACGCAAGTCCCGGGCGTTCGGACCCGACGCAAGGTCCCGGGCGGTCGGACCCGAGGCAAGGTCCCGGGTGGTCGGACCGGACGCAAGGTCCCGGGCGGTCGGACCCGACGCAAGGTCCCGGGCGGTCGGACCCGACGCAAGGTCCCGGGCGTTCGGACCCTACGCAAGGTCCCGGGCGGACGGACCCGACGCAAGGTCCCGGGCGGTCGGACCCGACGCAAGGTCCCAGGCGATCGGAACCGACGCAAGGTCCCGGGCGGTCGGACCCGACGCAAGGTCCCGGGCGGTCGGAACCGACGCAAGGTCCCGGGCGGTCGGAAGCGACACAAGGTCCCGGGCGGTCGGAACCGACGCAAGGTCCCGGGCGGTCGGAACCGACGCAAGGTCCCGGGCGGTCGGAACCGACGCAAGGTCCCGGGCGGTCGGAACCGACGCAAGGTCCCGGCCGGTCGGAACCGACGCAAGGTCCCGGCCGGTCGGACTCGACGCAATGTCCCGGGCGGTCGGACCCGACGCAAGGTCCCGGGCGGTCGGACCCGACGCAAGGTCCCGGGCGGTCGGACCTGATGCAAAGTCCCGGTTGGTCGGACCCGACGCGAGGTCCCGGGTGGTCGGGCCCGACGCGAGGTCCAGGGCGGTCGGACTCGACGGGAGGTCCCGGGCGGTCGGACCCGACGCAAGGTCCCAGGCAATCGGATCCGACGCAAGGTCCCGGGCGGTAGGACCCGACGCAAGGTCCCGGGAGGTCGGACCCGACGCAAGGTCCCGGGCAGTCGGACCCGACGCAAGGTCCCGGGCGGTCGGAACCGACGCAAGGTCCCGGGCGGTCGGAGCTGCCGCAAGGTCCCGGGCGGTCGGAACGGACACAGGGTCCCGAGCGGTCGGAACCGACGCAAGGTCCCGGGCGGTCGGAACCGACGCAACGTCCCGGGCGGTCGGACCCGACGCAAGGTCCCGGGCGGTCGGACCCGACGCAAGGTCCCGGGCGGTCGGACCCGTCGCAAGGTCCCGGGCGGTCGGACTCGACGTAAGGTCCCGGGCGGTCGGACCCGACGCAAGGTCCCGGGGGCTCGGACCCGACGCAAGGGCCCGGGCGCTCGGGCCCGACGCAAGGTCCCGGGCGGTCGGACCCGACGCAAAGTCCCGGGCGGTCGGACCCGATGCAAGGTCCCGGGCGGTCGGATCCGACGCAAGGTCCCGGGCGGTCGGACCCGACGCAAGGTCCCGGGCGGTCGGACCCGACGCAAGTCCGGGCGGTCGGACCCGACGCAAGGGCCCGGGCGGTCGGACCCGACGCAAGGTCCCGGGCGGTCGGACCCGACGCAAGGGCCTGGGCGGTCGGACCCGACGCAAGGTCCCGGGCGGTCGGACCCGACGCATGGTCCCGGGCGGTCGTACCCGACGCAAGGTCCCGGGCGGTCGGACCCGACGCAAGGTCCCCGGCGGTCGGACCCGACGCAAGGTCCCGGACGGTCGGGACTCGCACAAGGTCCCGAGCGGTCGGAACCGACGCAAGGTCCCGGGCGGTCGGAACGGACGCAAGGTCCCGGGCGGTCGGAACCGACGCAAGGTCCCGGGCGGTCGGAACCGACGCAAGGTCCCGGGCGGTCGGAACCGACGCAAGGTCCCGGGCAGTCGGAACCGACGCAAGGTCCCGGGCGGTCGGACCCGACGAAATGTCCCGGGCGGTCAGACCCGACGCAAGGTTCCAGGCGGTCAGAACCGACGCAAGGTCCCGGGCAGTCGGACCCGACCTAAGGTCCCGGACGGTCGGACTCGCGCAAGGTCCCGAGCGGTCAGACCTGAGGCAAGGTCCCGGGCGGTCGGAACCGACGCAAGGTCCCGGGCGGTCGGAAGCGACACAAGGTCCCGGGCGGTCGGAACCGACGCAAGGTCCCGGGCGGTCGGAACCGACGCAAGGTCCCGGGCGGTCGGAACCGACGCAAGGTCCCGGCCGGTCGGACTCGACGCAATTTCCCGGGCGGTCGGACCCGACACAAGGTCCCGTGCGGTCGGACCCGACGCAAGGTCCCGGGCGGTCGGACCTGATGCAAAGTCCCAGTTGGTCGGACCCGACGCTAGGTCCCGGGTGGTCGGACCCGACGCGAGGTCCAGGGCGGTCGGACTCGACGCGAGGTCCCGGGCGGTCGGACCCGACGCAAGGTCCCAGGCAATCGGATCCGACGCAAGGTCCCGGGCGGTAGGACCCGACGCAAGGTCCCGGGGGGTCGGACCCGACGCAAGGTCCCGGGCGGTCGGACCCGACGCAAGGTCCCGGGCGGTCGGAACCGACGCAAGGTCCCGGGCGGTCGGAGCCGCCGCAAGGTCCCGGGCGGTCGGAACGGACACAGGGTCCCGAGCGGTCGGAACCGACGCAAGGTCCCGGGCGGTCGGAACCGACGCAACGTCCCGGGCGGTCGGACCCGACGCAAGGTCCCGGGCGGTCGGACCCGTCGCAAGGTCCTGGGCGGTCGGACTCGACGTAAGGTCCCGGGCGGTCGGACCCGACGCAAGGTCCCGGGGGCTCGGACCCGACGCAAGGGCCCGGGCGCTCGGGCCCGACGCAAGGTCCCGGGCGGTCGGACCCGACGCAAAGTCCCGGGCGGTCGGACCCGATGCAAGGTCCCGGGCGGTCGGATCCGACGCAAGGTCCCGGGCGGTCGGACCCGACGCAAGGTCCCGGGCGGTCGGACCCGACGCAAGGTCCCGGGCGGTCGGACCCGACGCAAGGGCCCGGGCGGTCGGACCCGACGCAAGGTCCCGGGCGGTCGGACCCGACGCAAGGGCCCGGGCGGTCGGACCCGACGCAAGGTCCCGGGCGGTCGGACCCGACGCATGGTCCGGGCGGTCGTACCCGACGCAAGGTCCCGGGCGGTAGGACCCGACGCAAGGTCCCCGGCGGTCGCACCCGACGCAAGGTCCCGGGCGGTCGGAACCGACGCAAGGTCCCGGGCGGTCCGAACGGACACAGGGTCCCGAGCGGTCGGAACCGACGCAACGTCCCGGGCGGTCGGAACCGCCGCAAGGTCCCGGGCGGTCGGGACGGACGCAGGGTCCCAAGCGGTCGGATCCGACGCAAGGTCCCGGGCGATCGGATCCGACGCAAGGTCCCGGGCGGTCGGACCCGACGCAAGGTCCCGGGCGGTCGGAACCGACGCAAGGTCGCGGGCGGTCGGACCCGACGCAAGGTCCCGGGAGGTCGGACCCGACGCAAGGTCCCGGGCGGTCGGAACCGACGCAAGGTCCCAGGCGGTCGGAACCGACGCAAGGTCCCGGGCGGTCGGAACCGACGCAAGGTCCCGGGCGGTCGGAACCGACGCAAGGTCCCGGCCGGTCGGACTCGACGCCATGTCCCGGGCGGTCGGACCCGACGCAAGGTCCCGGGCGGTCGGACCCGACGCAAGGTCCCGGGCGGTCGGACCTGATGCAAAGTCCCGGTTGGTCGGACCCGACGGGAGGTCCAGGGCGGTCGGACTCGACGCAAGGTCCCGGGCGGTCGGACCCGACGCAAGGTCCCGGGCAATCGGATCCGACGCAAGGTCCCAGGCGGTCGGACCCGACGCAAGGTCCCGGGCGGTCGGACCCGACGCAAGGTCCCGGGCGGTCGGACCCGACGCAAGGTCCCGGGCGGTCGGACCCGACGCAAGGTCCCGGGCGGTCGGACCCGACGTAAGGTCCCGGGCGGTCGGACCCGACGCAAGGTCCCGGGCGGTCGGAACCGACGCAAGGTCGCGGGCGGTCGGACCCGACGCAAGGTCCCGGGAGGTCGGACCCGACGCAAGGTCCCGGGCGGTCGGAACCGACGCAAGGTCCCGGGCGGTCGGAACCGACGCAAGGTCCCGGGCGGTCGGAACCGACGCAAGGTCCCGGGCGGTCGGAACCGACGCAAGGTCCCGGCCGGTCGGACTCGACGCAATGTCCCGGGCGGTCGGACCCGACGCAAGGTCCCGGGCGGTCGGACCCGACGCAAGGTCCCGGGCGGTCGGACCTGATGCAAAGTCCCGGTTGGTCGGACCCGACGCCGACGGGAGGTCCCGGGCGGTCGGACTCGACGCAAGGTCCCGGGCGGTCGGACCCGACGCAAGGTCCCGGGCAATCGGATCCGACGCAAGGTCCCGGGCGGTCGGACCCGACGCAAGGTCCCGGGCGGTCGGAGCCGACGCAAGGTCCCGGGCGGTCGGACCCGACGCAAGGTCCCGGGCGGTCGGACCCGACGCAAGGTCCCGGGCGGTCGGACCCGACCTAAGGTCCCGGGCGGTCGGACCCGACGCAAGGTCCCGGACAGTCGGACCCGACGCAAGGTCCCGGGCGGTCGGACCCGACGCAATGTCCCGGGCAGTCGGACCCGACCTAAGGTCCCGGACGGTCGGACTCGCGCAAGGTCCCGAGCGGTCAGACCCGAGGCAAGGTCCCGGGCGGTCGGAACCGACGCAAGGTCCCGGGCGGTCGGAAGCGACACAAGGTCCCGGGCGGTCGGAACCGACGCAAGGGCCCGGGCGGTCGGAACCGACGCAATGTCCCCGGCGGTCGGACCCGACGCAAGGTCCCGGGCAGTCGGATCCGACACAAGGTCCCGGGCGGTCGGAACCGACGCAAGTTCCCGGGCGGTCGGAACCGACGCAAGGGCCCGGGCGGTCGGAACGGACACAGGGTCCCGACCGGTCGGATCCGACGCAAGGTCCCGGGCGATCGGATACGACGCAAGGTCCCGGGCGGTCGGACCCGACGCAAGTCCCGGGCGTTCGGACCCGATGCAAGGTCCCGGGCGGTCGGACCCGAGGCAAGGTCCCGGGCGGTCGGACCGGACGCAAGGTCCCGGGCGGTCGGACCCGACGCAAGGTCCCGGGCGGTCGGACCCGACGCAAGGTCCCGGGCGGTCGGACCCTACGCAAGGTCCCGGGCGGACGGACCCGACGCAAGGTCCCGGGCGGTCGGACCCGACGCAAGGTCCCAGGCGATCGGAACCGACGCAAGGTCCCGGGCGGTCGGACCCGACGCAAGGTCGCGGGCGGTCGGAACCGACGCAAGGTCCCGGGCGGTCGGAAGCGACGCAAGGTCCCGGGCGGTCGGAACCGACGCAAGGTCCCGGGCGGTCGGAACCGACGCAAGGTCCCGGGCGGTCGGAACCGACGCAAGGTCCCGGGCGGTCGGAACCGACGCAAGGTCCCGGCCGGTCGGACTCGACGCAATGTCCCGGGCGGTCGGACCCGACGCAAGGTCCCGAGCGGTCGGACCCGACGCAAGGTCCCGGGCGGTCGGACCTGAGGCAAAGTCCCGGTTGGTCGGACCCGACGCGAGGTCCCGGGTGGTCGGACCCGACGCGAGGTCCAGGGCGGTCGGACTCGACGCGAGGTCCCGGGCGGTCGGACCCGACGCAAGGTCCCAGGCAATCGGATCCGACGCAAGGTCCCGGGCGGTAGGACCCGACGCAAGGTCCCGGGAGGTCGGACCCGACGCAAGATCCCGGGCAGTCGGACCCGACGCAAGGTCCCGGGCGGTCGGAACCGACGCAAGGTCCCGGGCGGTCGGAGCCGCCGCAAGGTCCCGGGCGGTTGGAACGGACACAGGGTCCCGAGCGGTCGGAACCGACGCAAGGTCCCGGGCGGTCGGAACCGACGCAACGTCCCGGGCGGTCGGACCCGACGCAAGGTCCCGGGCGGTCGGACCCGTCGCAAGGTCCCGGGCGGTCGGACTCGACGTAAGGTCCCGGGCGGTCGGACCCGACGCAAGGTCCCGGGCGCTCGGACCCGACGCAAGGGCCCGGGCGCTCGGGCCCGACGCAAGGTCCCGGGCGGTCGGACCCGACGCAAAGTCCCGGGCGGTCGGACCCGATGCAAGGTCCCGGGCGGTCGGATCCGACGCAAGGTCCCGGGCGGTCGGACCCGACGCAATGTCCCCGGCGGTCGGACCCGACGCAAGGTCCCGGGCAGTCGGATCCGACACAAGGTCCCGGGCGGTCGGAACCGACGCAAGTTCCCGGGCGGTCGGAACCGACGCAAGGGCCCGGGCGGTCGGAACGGACACAGGGTCCCGACCGGTCGGATCCGACGCAAGGTCCCGGGCGATCGGATACGACGCAAGGTCCCGGGCGGTCGGACCCGACGCAAGTCCCGGGCGTTCGGACCCGATGCAAGGTCCCGGGCGGTCGGACCCGAGGCAAGGTCCCGGGCGGTCGGACCGGACGCAAGGTCCCGGGCGGTCGGACCCGACGCAAGGTCCCGGGCGGTCGGACCCGACGCAAGGTCCCGGGCGTTCGGACCCTACGCAAGGTCCCGGGCGGACGGACCCGACGCAAGGTCCCGGGCGGTCGGACCCGACGCAAGGTCCCAGGCGATCGGAACCGACGCAAGGTCCCGGGCGGTCGGACCCGACGCAAGGTCGCGGGCGGTCGGAACCGACGCAAGGTCCCGGGCGGTCGGAAGCGACACAAGGTCCCGGGCGGTCGGAACCGACGCAAGGTCCCGGGCGGTCGGAACCGACGCAAGGTCCCGGGTGGTCGGAACCGACGCAAGGTCCCGGGCGGTCGGAACCGACGCAAGGTCCCGGCCGGTCGGACTCGACGCAATGTCCCGGGCGGTCGGACCCGACGCAAGGTCCCGGGCGGTCGGACCCGACGCAAGGTCCCGGGCGGTCGGACCTGAGGCAAAGTCCCGGTTGGTCGGACCCGACGCGAGGTCCCGGGTGGTCGGACCCGACGCGAGGTCCAGGGCGGTCGGACTCGACGCGAGGTCCCGGGCGGTCGGACCCGACGCAAGGTCCCAGGCAATCGGATCCGACGCAAGGTCCCGGGCGGTAGGACCCGACGCAAGGTCCCGGGAGGTCGGACCCGACGCAAGATCCCGGGCAGTCGGACCCGACGCAAGGTCCCGGGCGGTCGGAACCGACGCAAGGTCACGGGCGGTCGGAGCCGCCGCAAGGTCCCGGGCGGTCGGAACGGACACAGGGTCCCGAGCGGTCGGAACCGACGCAAGGTCCCGGGCGGTCGGAACCGACGCAACGTCCCGGGCGGTCGGACCCGACGCAAGGTCCCGGGCGGTCGGACCCGTCGCAAGGTCCCGGGCGGTCGGACTCGACGTAAGGTCCCGGGCGGTCGGACCCGACGCAAGGTCCCGGGGGCTCGGACCCGACGCAAGGGCCCGGGCGCTCGGGCCCGACGCAAGGTCCCGGGGGGTCGGACCCGACGCAAAGTCCCGGGCGGTCGGACCCGATGCAAGGTCCCGGGCGGTCGGATCCGACGCAAGGTCCCGGGCGGTCGGACCCGACGCAAGGTCCCGGGCGGTCGGACCCGACGCAAGGTCCCGGGCGGTCGGACCCGACGCAAGGGCCCGGGCGGTCGGACCCGACGCAAGGTCCCGGGCGGTCGGACCCGACGCAAGGGCCTGGGCGGTCGGACCCGACGCAAGGTCCCGGGCGGTCGGACCCGACGCATGGTCCCGGGCGGTCGTACCCGACGCAAGGTCCCGGGCGGTCGGACCCGACGCAAGGTCCCCGGCGGTCGGACCCGACGCAAGGTCCCGGGCGGTCGGAACCGACGCAAGGTCCCGGGCAGTCGGAACCGACGCAAGGTCCCGGGCGGTCGGACCCGACGCAATGTCCCGGGCGGTCAGACCCGACGCAAGGTTCCAGGCGGTCAGAACCGACGCAAGGTCCCGGGCAGTCGGACCCGACCTAAGGTCCCGGACGGTCGGACTCGCGCAAGGTCCCGAGCGGTCAGACCTGAGGCAAGGTCCCGGGCGGTCGGAACCGACGCAAGGTCCCGGGCGGTCGGAAGCGACACAAGGTCCCGGGCGGTCGGAACCGACGCAAGGTCCCGGGCGGTCGGAACCGACGCAAGGTCCCGGGCGGTCGGAACCGACGCAAGGTCCCGGCCGGTCGGACTCGACGCAATGTCCCGGGCGGTCGGACCCGACGCAAGGTCCCGGGCGGTCGGACCCGACGCAAGGTCCCGGGCGGCCGGACCTGATGCAAAGTCCCGGTTGGTCGGACCCGACGCGAGGTCCCGGGTGGTCGGACCCGACGCGAGGTCCAGGGCGGTCGGACTCGACGCGAGGTCCCGGGCGGTCGGACCCGACGCAAGGTCCCAGGCAATCGGATCCGACGCAAGGTCCCGGGCGGTAGGACCCGACGCAAGGTCCCGGAGGGTCGGACCCGACGCAAGGTCCCGGGCGGTCGGACCCGACGCAAGGTCCCGGGCGGTCGGAACCGACGCAAGGTCCCGGGCGGTCGGAGCCGCCGCAAGGTCCCGGGCGGTCGGAACGGACACAGGGTCCCGAGCGGTCGGAACCGACGCAAGGTCCCGGGCGGTCGGAACCGACGCAACGTTCCGGGCGGTCGGACCCGACGCAAGGACCCGGGCGGTCGGACCCGTCGCAAGGTCCCGGGCGGTCGGACTCGACGTAAGGTCCCGGGCGGTCGGACCCGACGCAAGGTCCCGGGGGCTCGGACCCGACGCAAGGGCCCGGGCGCTCGGGCCCGACGCAAAGTCCCGGGCGGTCGGACCCGACGCAAAGTCCCGGGCGGTCGGACCCGATGCAAGGTCCCGGGCGGTCGGATCCGACGCAAGGTCCCGGGCGGTCGGACCCGACGCAAGGTCCCGGGCGGTCGGACCCGACGCAAGGTCCCGGGCGGTCGGACCAGACGCAAGGGCCCGGGCGGTCGGACCCGACGCAAGGTCCCGGGCGGTCGGACCCGACGCAAGGGCCCGGGCGGTCGGACCCGACGCAAGGTCCCGGGCGGTCGGACCCGACGCATGGTCCCGGGCGGTCGTACCCGACGCAAGGTCCCGGGCGGTAGGACCCGACGCAAGGTCCCCGGCGGTCGCACCCGACGCAAGGTCCCGGGCGGTCGGAACCGACGCAAGGTCCCGGGCGGTCCGAACGGACACAGGGTCCCGAGCGGTCGGAACCGACGCAACGTCCCGGGCGGTCGGAACCGCCGCAAGGTCCCGGGCGGTCGGGACGGACGCAGGGTCCCAAGCGGTCGGATCCGACGCAAGGTCCCGGGCGATCGGATCCGACGCAAGGTCCCGGGCGGTCGGACCCGACGCAAGGTCCCGGGCGGTCGGAACCGACGCAAGGTCCCGGGCGGTCGGACCCGACGCAAGGTCCCGGGAGGTCGGACCCGACGCAAGGTCCCGGGCGGTCGGAACCGACGCAAGGTCCCGGGCGGTCGGAACCGACGCAAGGTCCCGGGCGGTCGGAACCGACGCAAGGTCCCGGGCGGTCGGAACCGACGCAAGGTCCCGGCCGGTCGGACTCGACGCCATGTCCCGGGCGGTCGGACCCGACGCAAGGTCCCGGGCGGTCGGACCTGATGCAAAGTCCCGGTTGGTCGGACCCGACGGGAGGTCCAGGGCGGTCGGACTCGACGCAAGGTCCCGGGCGGTCGGACCCGACGCAAGGTCCCGGGCAATCGGATCCGACGCAAGGTCCCAGGCGGTCGGACCCGACGCAAGGTCCCGGGCGGTCGGACCCGACGCAAGGTCCCGGGCGGTCGGACCCGACGCAAGGTCCCGGGCGGTCGGACCCGACGCAAGGTCCCGGGCGGTCGGACCCGACGTAAGGTCCCGGGCGGTCGGACCCGACGCAAGGTCCCGGGCGGTCGGAACCGACGCAAGGTCGCGGGCGGTCGGACCCGACGCAAGGTCCCGGGAGGTCGGACCCGACGCAAGGTCCCGGGCGGTCGGAACCGACGCAAGGTCCCGGGCGGTCGGAACCGACGCAAGGTCCCGGGCGGTCGGAACCGACGCAAGGTCCCGGGCGGTCGGAACCGACGCAAGGTCCCGGCCGGTCGGACTCGACGCAATGTCCCGGGCGGTCGGACCCGACGCAAGGTCCCGGGCGGTCGGACCCGACGCAAGGTCCCGGGCGGTCGGACCTGATGCAAAGTCCCGGTTGGTCGGACCCGACGCCGACGGGAGGTCCAGGGCGGTCGGACTCGACGCAAGGTCCCGGGCGGTCGGACCCGACGCAAGGTCCCGGGCAATCGGATCCGACGCAAGGTCCCGGGCGGTCGGACCCGACGCAAGGTCCCGGGCGGTCGGAGCCGACGCAAGGTCCCGGGCGGTCGGACCCGACGCAAGGTCCCGGGCGGTCGGACCCGACGCAAGGTCCCGGGCGGTCGGACCCGACCTCAGGTCCCGGGCGGTCGGACCCGACGCAAGGTCCCGGACGGTCGGACCCGACGCAAGGTCCCGGGCGGTCGGACCCGACGCAATGTCCCGGGCAGTCGGACCCGACCTAAGGTCCCGGACGGTCGGACTCGCGCAAGGTCCCGAGCGGTCAGACCCGAGGCAAGGTCCCGGGCGGTCGGAACCGACGCAAGGTCCCGGGCGGTCGGAAGCGACACAAGGTCCCGGGCGGTCGGAACCGACGCAAGGGCCCGGGCGGTCGGAACCGACGCAAGGGCGCGGGCGGTCGGAACCGACGCAAGGTCCCGGGCGGTCGGAACCGACGCAAGGTCCCGGGCGGTCGGAACCGACGCAAGGTCCCGGGCGGTCGGACCCGACGCAAGGTCCCGGGCGGTCAGACCCGACGCAAGGTTCCAGGCGGTCAGAACCGACGCAAGGTCCCGGGCAATCGGATCCCACGCAAGGTCCCGGGCGGTCGGACCCGACGCAAGGTCCCGGGCGGTCGGACCCGACGCAAGGTCCCGGGCGGTCGGACCCGACGCAAGGTCCCGGGCGGTCGGACCCGACGCAAGGGCCCGGGCGGTCGGACCCGACGTAAGGTCCCGGGCGGTCGGACCCGACGCAAGGTCCCGGGCGGTCGGAACCGACGCAAGGTCGCGGGCGGTCGGACCCGACGCAAGGTCCCGGGAGGTCGGACCCGACGCAAGGTCCCGGGCGGTCGGAACCGACGCAAGGTCCCGGGCGGTCGGAACCGACGCAAGGTCCCGGGCGGTCGGAACCGACGCAAGGTCCCGGGCGGTCGGAACCGACGCAAGGTCCCGGCCGGTCGGACTCGATGCAATGTCCCGGGCGGTCGGACCCGACGCAAGGTCCCGGGCGGTCGGACCCGACGCAAGGTCCCGGGCGGTCGGACCTGATGCAAAGTCCCGGTTGGTCGGACCCGACGGGAGGTCCAGGGCGGTCGGACTCGACGCAAGGTCCCGGGCGGTCGGACCCGACGCAAGGTCCCGGGCAATCGGATCCGACGCAAGGTCCCGGGCGGTCGGACCCGACGCAAGGTCCCGGGCGGTCGGACCCGACGCAAGGTCCCAGGCGGTCGGACCCGACGCAAGGTCCCGGGCGGTCGGACCCGACGCAAGGTCCCGGGCGGTCGGACCCGACGCAAGGTCCCGGACGGTCGGACCCGACGGAAGGTCCCGGGCGGTCGGAACCTACGCAATGTCCCGGGCAGTCGGACCCGACCTAAGGTCCCGGACGGTCGGACTCGCGCAAGGTCCCGAGCGGTCAGACCCGAGGCAAGGTCCCGGGCGGTCGGAACCGACGCAAGGTCCCGGGCGGTCGAGGGCGACACAAGGTCCCGGGCGGTCGGAATCGACGCAAGGGCCCGGGCGGTCGGAACCGACGCAAGGGCGCGGGCGGTCGGAACCGACGCAAGGTCCCGGGCGGTCGGAACCGACGCAAGGTCCCGGGCGGTCGGAACCGACGCAAGGTCCCGGGCGGTCGGACCCGACGCAAGGTCCCGGGCGGTCAGACCCGACGCAAGGTTCCAGGCGGTCAGAACCGACGCAAGGTCCCGGGCAGTCGGACCCGACCTAAGGTCCCAGACGGTCGGGACTCGCACAAGGTCCCGAGCGGTCAGAACCGACGCAAGGTCCCGGGCGGTCGGAACCGACGCAAGGTCCCGGGCGGTCGGAACCGACGCAAGGTCCCGGGCGGTCGGAAGCGACGCAAGGTCGCGGGCGGTCGGAACCGACGCAAGGTCCCGTGCGGTCGGACCTGACGCAATGTTACGGGCGGTCGGACCCGACGCAAGGTCCCGGGCGGTCGGACCTGATGCAAAGTCCCGGTTGGTCGGACCCGACGCGAGGTCCCGGGTGGTCGGACCCGACGCGAGGTCCAGGGTGGTCGGACTCGACGCGAGGTCCCGGGCGGTCAGACGCGACGCAAGGTCCCAGGCAATCGGATCCGACACAAGGTCCCGGGCGGTCGGACCCGACGCAAGGTCACGGGCGGTCGGACCCGACGCAAGGTCCCAGGCAATCGGATCCGACGCAAGGTCCCGGGCGGTCGGACCCGTCGCAAGGTCCCGGGCGGTCGGACCCGACGCAAGGTCCCAGGCGGTCGGACCCGACGCAAGGTCCCGGGCGGTCGGACCCGACGCAAGGTCCCGGGCGGTCGGACCTGATGCAAAGTCCCGGTTGGTCGGACCTGACGCGAGGTCCCGGGTGGTCGGACCCGACGCGAGGTCCAGGGCGGTCGGACTCGACGCGAGGTCCCGGGCGGTCGGACCCGACGCAAGGTCCCGGGCGGTCGGATCCGACGCAAGGTCCCGGGCGGTAGGACCCGACGCAAGGTCCCGGGGGGTCGGACCCGACGCAAGGTCCGGGGCGGTCGGACCCGACGCAAGGTCCCGGGCGGTCGGAACCGACGCAAGGTCCCGGGCGGTCGGAGCCGCCGCAAGGTCCCGGGCGGTCGGAACGGACACAGGGTCCCGAGCGGTCGGAACCGACGCAAGGTCCCGGGCGGTCGGAACCGACGCAACATCCCGGGCGGTCGGACCCGACGCAAGGTCCCGGGCGGTCGGACCCGTCGCAAGGTCCCGGGCGGTCGGACTCGACGTAAGGTCCCGGGCGGTCGGACCCGACGCAAGGTCCCGGGGGCTCGGACCCGACGCAAGGGCCCGGGCGCTCGGGCCCGACGCAAGGTCCCGGGCGGTCGGACCCGATGCAAAGTCCCGGGCGGTCGGACCCGACGCAAGGTCCCGGGCGGTCGGACCCGACACAAGGTCCCGGGCGGTCGGACCTGATGCAAAGTCCCGGTTGGTCGGACCCGACGGGAGGTCCAGGGCGGTCGGACTCGACGCAAGGTCCCGGGCGGTCGGACCCGACGCAAGGTCCCGGGCAATCGGATCCGACGCAAGGTCCCAGGCGGTCGGATCCGACGCAAGGTCCCGGGCGGTCGGACCCGACGCAAGGTCCCGGGCGGTCGGACCCGACGCAAGGTCCCGGGCGGTCGGACCCGACGCAAGGTCCCGGGCGGTCGGACCCGACGCAAGGTCCCGGGCGGTCGGACCCGACGTAAGGTCCCGGGCGGTCGGACCCGACGCAAGGTCCCGGGCGGTCGGAACCGACGCAAGGTCGCGGGCGGTCGGACCCGACGCAAGGTCCCGGGAGGTCGGACCCGACGCAAGGTCCCGGGCGGTCGGAACCGACGCAAGGTCCCGGGCGGTCGGAACCGACGCAAGGTCCCGGGCGGTCGGAACCGACGCAAGGTCCCGGGCGGTCGGAACCGACGCAAGGTCCCGGCCGGTAGGACTCGACGCAATGTCCCGGGCGGTCGGACCCGACGCAAGGTCCCGGGCGGTCGGACCCGACGCAAGGTCCCGGGCGGTCGGACCTGATGCAAAGTCCCGGTTGGTCGGACCCGACGGGAGGTCCAGGGCGGTCGGACTCGACGCAAGGTCCCGGGCGGTCGGACCCGACGCAAGGTCCCGGGCAATCGGATCCGACGCAAGGTCCCGGGCGGTCGGACCCGACGCAAGGTCCCGGGCGGTCGGAGCCGACGCAAGGTCCCGGGCGGTCGGACCCGACGCAAGGTCCCGGGCGGTCGGACCCGACGCAAGGTCCCGGGCGGTCGGACCCGACCGAAGGTCCCGGGCGGTCGGACCCGACGCAAGGTCCCGGACGGTCGGACCCGACGCAAGGTCCCGGGCGGTCGGACCCGACGCAATGTCCCGGGCAGTCGGACCCGACCTAAGGTCCCGGACGGTCGGACTCGCGCAAGGTCCCGAGCGGTCAGACCCGAGGCAAGGTCCCGGGCGGTCGGACCCGACGCAAGGTCCCGGACGGTCGGACCCGACGCAAGGTCCCGGGCGGTCGGACCCGACGCAATGTCCCGGGCAGTCGGACCCGACCTAAGGTCCCGGACGGTCGGACTCGCGCAAGGTCCCGAGCGGTCAGACCCGAGGCAAGGTCCCGGGCGGTCGGAACCGACGCAAGGTCCCGGTCGGTCGGAAGCGGCACAAGGTCCCGGGCGGTCGGAACCGACGCAAGGGCCCGGGCGGTCGGAACCGACGCAAGGGCGCGGGCGGTCGGAACCGACGCAAGGTCCCGGGCGGTCGGAACCGACGCAAGGTCCCGGGCGGTCGGAACCGACGCAAGGTCCCGGCCGGTCGGACTCGACGCAATGTCCCGGGCGGTCGGACCCGACGCAAGGTCCCGGGCGGTCGGACCCGACGCAAGGTCCCGGGCGGTCGGAACCGACGCAAGGTCCCGGGCGGTCGGAACCGACGCAAGGTCCCGGGCGGTCGGACCCGACGCAAGGTCCCGGACGGTCGGACCCGACGCAAGGTCCCGGGCGGTCGGACCCGACGCAATGTCCCGGGCAGTCGGACCCGACCTAAGGTCCCGGACGGTCGGACTCGCGCAAGGTCCCGAGCGGTCAGACCCGAGGCAAGGTCCCGGGCGGTCGGAACCGACGCAAGGTCCCGGGCGGTCGGAAGCGACGCAAGGTCCCGGGCGGTCGGAACCGACGCAAGGGCCCGGGCGGTCGGAACCGACGCAAGGGCGCGGGCGGTCGGAACCGACGCAAGGTCCCGGGCGGTCGGAACCGACGCAAGGTCCCGGGCGGTCGGAACCGACGCAAGGTCCCGGGCGGTCGGACCCGACGCAAGGTCCCGGGCGGTCAGGCCCGACGCAAGGTTCCAGGCGGTCGGAACCGACGCAAGGTCCCCGGCAATCGGATCCGACGCAAGGTCCCGGGCGGTCGGACCCGACGCAAGGTCCCGGGCGGTCGGACCCGACGCAAGGTCCCGGGCGGTCGGACCCGACGCAAGGTCCCGGGCGGTCGGACCCGACGCAAGGGCCCGGGCGGTCGGACCCGACGTAAGGTCCCGGGCGGTCGGACCCGACGCAAGGTCCCGGGCGGTCGGAACCGACGCAAGGTCGCGGGCGGTCGGACCCGACGCAAGGTCCCGGGAGGTCGGAACCGACGCAAGGTCCCGGGCGGTCGGAACCGACGCAAGGTCCCGGGCGGTCGGAACCGACGCAAGGTCCCGGCCGGTAGGACTCGACGCAATGTCCCGGGCGGTCGGACCCGACGCAAGGTCCCGGGCGGTCGGACCCGACGCAAGGTCCCGGGCGGTCGGACCTGATGCCAAGTCCCGGTTGGTCGGACCCGACGGGAGGTCCAGGGCGGTCGGACTCGACGCAAGGTCCCGGGCGGTCGGACCCGACGCAAGGTCCCGGGCAATCGGATCCGACGCAAGGTCCCGGGCGGTCGGACCCGACGCAAGGTCCCGGGCGGTCGGAGCCGACGCAAGGTCCCGGGCGGTCGGACCCGACGCAAGGTCCCGGGCAGTCGGACCCGACGCAAGGTCCCGGGCGGTCGGACCCGACCGAAGGTCCCGGGCGGTCGGACCCGACGCAAGGTCCCGGACGGTCGGACCCGACGCAAGGTCCCGGGCGGTCGGACCCGACGCAATGTCCCGGGCAGTCGGACCCGACCTAAGGTCCCGGACGGTCGGACTCGCGCAAGGTCCCGAGCGGTCAGACCCGAGGCAAGGTCCCGGGCGGTCGGAACCGACGCAAGGTCCCGGTCGGTCGGAAGCGACACAAGGTCCCGGGCGGTCGGACCCGACGCAATGTCCCGGGCTGTCGGACCCGACGCAAGGTCCCGGGCAATCGGATCCGACGCAAGGTCCCGGGCGGTCGGACCCGACGCAAGGTCCCGGGCGGTCGGAGCCGACGCAAGGTCCCGGGCGGTCGGAGCCGACGCAAGGTCCCGGGCGGTCGGACCCGACGCAAGGTCCCGGGCGGTCGGACCCGACGCAAGGTCCCGGGCGGTCGGACCCGACCGAAGGTCCCGGGCGGTCGGACCCGACGCAAGGTCCCGGACGGTCGGACCCGACGCAAGGTCCCGGGCGGTCGGACCCGACGCAATGTCCCGGGCAGTCGGACCCGACCTAAGGTCCCGGACGGTCGGACTCGCGCAAGGTCCCGAGCGGTCAGACCCGAGGCAAGGTCCCGGGCGGTCGGAACCGACGCAAGGTCCCGGTCGGTCGGAAGCGGCACAAGGTCCCGGGCGGTCGGAACCGACGCAAGGGCCCGGGCGGTCGGAACCGACGCAAGGGCGCGGGCGGTCGGAACCGACGCAAGGTCCCGGGCGGTCGGAACCGACGCAAGGTCCCGGGCGGTCGGAACCGACGCAAGGTCCCGGCCGGTCGGACTCGACGCAATGTCCCGGGCGGTCGGACCCGACGCAAGGTCCCGGGCGGTCGGACCCGACGCAAGGTCCCGGGCGGTCGGAACCGACGCAAGGTCCCGGGCGGTCGGAACCGACGCAAGGTCCCGGGCGGTCGGAACCGACGCAAGGTCCCGGCCGGTCGGACTCGACGCAATGTCCCGGGCGGTCGGACCCGACGCAAGGTCCCGGGCGGTCGGACCCGACGCAAGGTCCCGGGCGGTCGGACCTGATGCAAAGTCCCGGTTGGTCGGACCCGACGCCGACGGGAGGTCCAGGGCGGTCGGACTCGACGCAAGGTCCCGGGCGGTCGGACCCGACGCAAGGTCCCGGGCAATCGGATCCGACGCAAGGTCCTGGGCGGTCGGACCCGACGCAAGGTCCCGGGCGGTCGGAGCCGACGCAAGGTCTCGGGCGGTCGGACCCGACGCAAGGTCCCGGGCGGTCGGACCCGACGCAAGGTCCCGGGCGGTCGGACCCGACCTAAGGTCCCGGGCGGTCGGACCCGACGCAAGGTCCCGGACGGTCGGACCCGACGCAAGGTCCCGGGCGGTCGGACCCGACGCAATGTCCCGGGCAGTCGGACCCGACCTCAGGTCCCGGACGGTCGGACTCGCGCAAGGTCCCGAGCGGTCAGACCCGAGGCAAGGTCCCGGGCGGTCGGAACCGACGCAAGGTCCCGGGCGGTCGGAAGCGACACAAGGTCCCGGGCGGTCGGAACCGACGCAAGGGCCCGGGCGGTCGGAACCGACGCAAGGGCGCGGGCGGTCGGAACCGACGCAAGGTCCCGGGCGGTCGGAACCGACGCAAGGTCCCGGGCGGTCGGAACCGACGCAAGGTCCCGGGCGGTCGGACCCGACGCAAGGTCCCGGGCGGTCAGACCCGACGCAAGGTTCCAGGCGGTCAGAACCGACGCAAGGTCCCGGGCAGTCGGACCCGACCTAAGGTCCCAGACGGTCGGGACTCGCACAAGGTCCCGAGCGGTCAGAACCGACGCAAGGTCCCGGGCGGTCGGAACCGACGCAAGGTCCCGGGCGGTCGGAACCGACGCAAGGTCCCGGGCGGTCGGAAGCGACGCAAGGTCGCGGGCGGTCGGACCCGACGCAAGGTCCCGGGCGGTCGGAACCGACGCAAGGTCCCGGGCGGTCGGAACCGACGCAAGGTCCCGGGCGGTCGGAACCGACGCAAGGTCCCGGCCGGTCGGACTCGACGCAATGTCCCGGGCGGTCGGACCCGACGCAAGGTCCCGGGCGGTCGGACCCGATGCAAGGTCCCGGGCGGTCGGACCTGATGCAAAGTCCCGGTTGGTCGGACCCGACGCCGACGGGAGGTCCAGGGCGGTCGGACTCGACGCAAGGTCCCGGGCGGTCGGACCCGACGCAAGGTCCCGGGCAATCGGATCCGACGCAAGGTCCTGGGCGGTCGGACCCGACGCAAGGTCCCGGGCGGTCGGAGCCGACGCAAGGTCCCGGGCGGTCGGACCCGACGCAAGGTCCCGGGCGGTCGGACCCGACGCAAGGTCCCGGGCGGTCGGACCCGACCTAAGGTCCCGGGCGGTCGGACCCGACGCAAGGTCCCGGACGGTCGGACCCGACGCAAGGTCCCGGGCGGTCGGACCCGACGCAATGTCCCGGGCAGTCGGACCCGACCTAAGGTCCCGGACGGTCGGACTCGCGCAAGGTCCCGAGCGGTCAGACCCGAGGCAAGGTCCCGGGCGGTCGGAACCGACGCAAGGTCCCGGGCGGTCGGAAGCGACACAAGGTCCCGGGCGGTCGGAACCGACGCAAGGGCCCGGGCGGTCGGAACCGACGCAAGGGCGCGGGCGGTCGGAACCGACGCAAGGTCCCGGGCGGTCGGAACCGACGCAAGGTCCCGGGCGGTCGGAACCGACGCAAGGTCCCGGGCGGTCGGACCCGACGCAAGGTCCCGGGCGGTCAGACCCGACGCAAGGTTCCAGGCGGTCAGAACCGACGCAAGGTCCCGGGCAATCGGATCCGACGCAAGGTCCCGGGCGGTCGGACCCGACGCAAGGTCCCGGGCGGTCGGACCCGACGCAAGGTCCCGGGCGGTCGGACCCGACGCAAGGTCCCGGGCGGTCGGACCCGACGCAAGGGCCCGGGCGGTCGGACCCGACGTAAGGTCCCGGGCGGTCGGACCCGACGCAAGGTCCCGGGCGGTCGGAACCGACGCAAGGTCGCGGGCGGTCGGACCCGACGCAAGGTCCCGGGAGGTCGGACCCGACGCAAGGTCCCGGGCGGTCGGAACCGACGCAAGGTCCCGGGCGGTCGGAACCGACGCAAGGTCCCGGGCGGTCGGAACCGACGCAAGGTCCCGGGCGGTCGGAACCGACGCAAGGTCCCGGCCGGTCGGACTCGATGCAATGTCCCGGGCGGTCGGACCCGACGCAAGGTCCCGGGCGGTCGGACCCGACGCAAGGTCCCGGGCGGTCGGACCTGATGCAAAGTCCCGGTTGGTCGGACCCGACGGGAGGTCCAGGGCGGTCGGACTCGACGCAAGGTCCCGGGCGGTCGGACCCGACGCAAGGTCCCGGGCAATCGGATCCGACGCAAGGTCCCGGGCGGTCGGACCCGACGCAAGGTCCCGGGCGGTCGGACCCGACGCAAGGTCCCGGGCGGTCGGACCCGACGCAAGGTCCCGGGCGGTCGGACCCGACGCAAGGTCCCGGGCGGTCGGACCCGACGCAAGGTCCCGGACGGTCGGACCCGACGGAAGGTCCCGGGCGGTCGGAACCTACGCAATGTCCCGGGCACTCGGACCCGACCTAAGGTCCCGGACGGTCGGACTCGCGCAAGGTCCCGAGCGGTCAGACCCGAGGCAAGGTCCCGGGCGGTCGGAACCGACGCAAGGTCCCGGGCGGTCGGAAGCGACACAAGGTCCCGGCGGTCGGAACCGACGCAAGGGCCCGGGCGGTCGGAAACGACGCAAGGGCGCGGGCGGTCGGAACCGACGCAAGGTCCCGGGCGGTCGGAACCGACGCAAGGTCCCGGGCGGTCGGAACCGACGCAAGGTCCCGGGCGGTCGGACCCGACGCAAGGTCCCGGGCGGTCAGACCCGACGCAAGGTTCCAGGCGGTCAGAACCGACGCAAGGTCCCGGGCAGTCGGACCCGACCTAAGGTCCCAGACGGTCGGGACTCGCACAAGGTCCCGAGCGGTCGGAACCGACGCAAGGTCCCGGGCGGTCGGAACCGACGCAAGGTCCCGGGCGGTCGGAACCGACGCAAGGTCCCGGGCGGTCGGAACCGACGCAAGGTCCCGGGCGGTCGGAAGCGACGCAAGGTCGCGGGCGGTCGGAACCGACGCAAGGTCCCGTGCGGTCGGACCTGACGCAATGTTCCGGGCGGTCGGACCCGACGCAAGGTCCCGGGCGGTCGGACCTGATGCAAAGTCCCGGTTGGTCGGACCCGACGCGAGGTCCCGGGTGGTCGGACCCGACGCGAGGTCCAGGGTGGTCGGACCCGACGCGAGGTCCCGGGCGGTCAGACGCGACGCAAGGTCCCAGGCGGTCGGACCCGTCGCAAGGTCCCGGGCGGTCGGACCCGACGCAAGGTCCCAGGCGGTCGGACCCGTCGCAAGGTCCCGGGCGGTCGGACCCGACGCAAGGTCCCAGGCAATCGGATCCGACGCAAGGTCCCAGGCGGTCGGACCCGACGCAAGGTCCCGGGCGGTCGGACCCGTCGCAAGGTCCCGGGCGGTCGGACCCGACGCAAGGTCCCGGGCGGTCGGACCCGACGCAAGGTCCCGGGCGGTCGGACCCGACGCAAGGTCCCGGGCGGTCGGACCCGACGCAAGGTCCCGGGCGGTCGGACCCGACGCAAGGTCCCGGGCGGTCGGACCCGACGCAAGGTCCCGGGCGGTCGGACCCGACGCAAGGTCCCGGGCGGTCGGACCCGACGCAAGGTCCCGGGCGGTCGGACCCGACGCAAGGTCCCGGGCGGTCGGACCCGACGCAAGGTCCCGGGCGGTCGGACCCGACGCAAGGTCCCGGGCGGTCGGACCCGACGCAAGGTCCCGGGCGGTCGGACCCGACGCAAGGTCCCGGGCGGTCGGACCTGATGCAAAGTCCCGGTTGGTCGGACCTGACGCGAGGTCCCGGGTGGTCGGACCCGACGCGAGGTCCAGGGCGGTCGGACTCGACGCGAGGTCCCGGGTGGTCGGACCCGACGCAAGGTCCCGGGCGGTCGGACCCGACGCAAGGTCCCAGGCAATCGGATCCGACGCAAGGTCCCGGGCGGTAGGACCCGACGCAAGGTCCCGGGGGGTCGGACCCGACGCAAGGTCCCGGGCGGTCGGACCCGACGCAAGGTCCCGGGCGGTCGGAACCGACGCAAGGTCCCGGGCGGTCGGAGCCGCCGCAAGGTCCCGGGCGGTCGGAACGGACACAGGGTCCCGAGCGGTCGGAACCGACGCAAGGTCCCGGGCGGTCGGAACCGACGCAACATCCCGGGCGGTCGGACCCGACGCAAGGTCCCGGGCGGTCGGACCCGTCGCAAGGTCCCGGGCGGTCGGACTCGACGTAAGGTCCCGGGCGGTCGGACCCGACGCAAGGTCCCGGGGGCTCGGACCCGACGCAAGGGCCCGGGCGCTCGGGCCCGACGCAAGGTCCCGGGCGGTCGGACCCGACGCAAAGTCCCGGGCGGTCGGACCCGACGCAAGGTCCCGGGCGGTCGGACCCGACACAAGGTCCCGGGCGGTCGGACCTGATGCAAAGTCCCGGGCGGTCGGACTCGACGCAAGGTCCCGGGCGGTCGGACCCGACGCAATGTCCCGGGCAATCGGATCCGACGCAAGGTCCCAGGCGGTCGGACCCGACGCAAGGTCCCGGGCGGTCGGACCCGACGCAAGGTCCCGGGCGGTCGGACCCGACGCAAGGTCCCGGGCGGTCGGACCCGACGCAAGGTCCCGGGCGGTCGGACCCGACACAAGGTCCCGGGCGGTCGGACCTGATGCAAAGTCCCGGTTGGTCGGACCCGACGGGAGGTCCAGGGCGGTCGGACTCGACGCAAGGTCCCGGGCGGTCGGACCCGACGCAAGGTCCCGGGCAATCGGATCCGACGCAAGGTCCCAGGCGGTCGGATCCGACGCAAGGTCCCGGGCGGTCGGACCCGACGCAAGGTCCCGGGCGGTCGGACCCGACGCAAGGTCCCGGGCGGTCGGACCCGACGCAAGGTCCCGGGCGGTCGGACCCGACGCAAGGTCCCGGGCGGTCGGACCCGACGTAAGGTCCCGGGCGGTCGGACCCGACGCAAGGTCCCGGGCGGTCGGAACCGACGCAAGGTCGCGGGCGGTCGGACCCGACGCAAGGTCCCGGGAGGTCGGACCCGACGCAAGGTCCCGGGCGGTCGGAACCGACGCAAGGTCCCGGGCGGTCGGAACCGACGCAAGGTCCCGGGCGGTCGGAACCGACGCAAGGTCCCGGGCGGTCGGAACCGACGCAAGGTCCCGGCCGGTAGGACTCGACGCAATGTCCCGGGCGGTCGGACCCGACGCAAGGTCCCGGGCGGTCGGACCCGACGCAAGGTCCCGGGCGGTCGGACCTGATGCAAAGTCCCGGTTGGTCGGACCCGACGGGAGGTCCAGGGCGGTCGGACTCGACGCCAGGTCCCGGGCGGTCGGACCCGACGCAAGGTCCCGGGCAATCGGATCCGACGCAAGGTCCCGGGCGGTCGGACCCGACGCAAGGTCCCGGGCGGTCGGAGCCGACGCAAGGTCCCGGGCGGTCGGACCCGACGCAAGGTCCCGGGCGGTCGGACCCGACGCAAGGTCCCGGGCGGTCGGACCCGACCGAAGGTCCCGGGCGGTCGGACCCGACGCAAGGTCCCGGACGGTCGGACCCGACGCAAGGTCCCGGGCGGTCGGACCCGACGCAATGTCCCGGGCAGTCGGACCCGACCTAAGGTCCCGGACGGTCGGACTCGCGCAAGGTCCCGAGCGGTCAGACCCGAGGCAAGGTCCCGGGCGGTCGGACCCGACGCAAGGTCCCGGACGGTCGGACCCGACGCAAGGTCCCGGGCGGTCGGACCCGACGCAATGTCCCGGGCAGTCGGACCCGACCTAAGGTCCCGGACGGTCGGACTCGCGCAAGGTCCCGAGCGGTCAGACCCGAGGCAAGGTCCCGGGCGGTCGGAACCGACGCAAGGTCCCGGTCGGTCGGAAGCGGCACAAGGTCCCGGGCGGTCGGAACCGACGCAAGGGCCCGGGCGGTCGGAACCGACGCAAGGGCGCGGGCGGTCGGAACCGACGCAAGGTCCCGGGCGGTCGGAACCGACGCAAGGTCCCGGGCGGTCGGAACCGACGCAAGGTCCCGGCCGGTCGGACTCGACGCAATGTCCCGGGCGGTCGGACCCGACGCAAGGTCCCGGGCGGTCGGACCCGACGCAAGGTCCCGGGCGGTCGGAACCGACGCAAGGTCCCGGGCGGTCGGAACCGACGCAAGGTCCCGGGCGGTCGGACCCGACGCAAGGTCCCGGACGGTCGGACCCGACGCAAGGTCCCGGGCGGTCGGACCCGACGCAATGTCCCGGGCAGTCGGACCCGACCTAAGGTCCCGGACGGTCGGACTCGCGCAAGGTCCCGAGCGGTCAGACCCGAGGCAAGGTCCCGGGCGGTCGGAACCGACGCAAGGTCCCGGGCGGTCGGAAGCGACGCAAGGTCCCGGGCGGTCGGAACCGACGCAAGGGCCCGGGCGGTCGGAACCGACGCAAGGGCGCGGGCGGTCGGAACCGACGCAAGGTCCCGGGCGGTCGGAACCGACGCAAGGTCCCGGGCGGTCGGAACCGACGCAAGGTCCCGGGCGGTCGGACCCGACGCAAGGTCCCGGGCGGTCAGACCCGACGCAAGGTTCCAGGCGGTCGGAACCGACGCAAGGTCCCGGCAATCGGATCCGACGCAAGGTCCCGGGCGGTCGGACCCGACGCAAGGTCCCGGGCGGTCGGACCCGACGCAAGGTCCCGGGCGGTCGGACCCGACGCAAGGTCCCGGGCGGTCGGACCCGACGCAAGGGCCCGGGCGGTCGGACCCGACGTAAGGTCCCGGGCGGTCGGACCCGACGCAAGGTCCCGGGCGGTCGGAACCGACGCAAGGTCGCGGGCGGTCGGACCCGACGCAAGGTCCCGGGAGGTCGGAACCGACGCAAGGTCCCGGGCGGTCGGAACCGACGCAAGGTCCCGGGCGGTCGGAACCGACGCAAGGTCCCGGCCGGTAGGACTCGACGCAATGTCCCGGGCGGTCGGACCCGACGCAAGGTCCCGGGCGGTCGGACCCGACGCAAGGTCCCGGGCGGTCGGACCTGATGCCAAGTCCCGGTTGGTCGGACCCGACGGGAGGTCCAGGGCGGTCGGACTCGACGCAAGGTCCCGGGCGGTCGGACCCGACGCAAGGTCCCGGGCAATCGGATCCGACGCAAGGTCCCGGGCGGTCGGACCCGACGCAAGGTCCCGGGCGGTCGGAGCCGACGCAAGGTCCCGGGCGGTCGGACCCGACGCAAGGTCCCGGGCGGTCGGACCCGACGCAAGGTCCCGGGCGGTCGGACCCGACCGAAGGTCCCGGGCGGTCGGACCCGACGCAAGGTCCCGGACGGTCGGACCCGACGCAAGGTCCCGGGCGGTCGGACCCGACGCAATGTCCCGGGCAGTCGGACCCGACCTAAGGTCCCGGACGGTCGGACTCGCGCAAGGTCCCGAGCGGTCAGACCCGAGGCAAGGTCCCGGGCGGTCGGAACCGACGCAAGGTCCCGGTCGGTCGGAAGCGGCACAAGGTCCCGGGCGGTCGGAACCGACGCAAGGGCCCGGGCGGTCGGAACCGACGCAAGGGCGCGGGCGGTCGGAACCGACGCAAGGTCCCGGGCGGTCGGAACCGACGCAAGGTCCCGGGCGGTCGGAACCGACGCAAGGTCCCGGCCGGTCGGACTCGACGCAATGTCCCGGGCGGTCGGACCCGACGCAAGGTCCCGGGCGGTCGGACCCGACGCAAGGTCCCGGGCGGTCGGAACCGACGCAAGGTCCCGGGCGGTCGGAACCGACGCAAGGTCCCGGGCGGTCGGACCCGACGCAAGGTCCCGGACGGTCGGACCCGACGCAAGGTCCCGGGCGGTCGGACCCGACGCAATGTCCCGGGCAGTCGGACCCGACCTAAGGTCCCGGACGGTCGGACTCGCGCAAGGTCCCGAGCGGTCAGACCCGAGGCAAGGTCCCGGGCGGTCGGAACCGACGCAAGGTCCCGGGCGGTCGGAAGCGACGCAAGGTCCCGGGCGGTCGGAACCGACGCAAGGGCCCGGGCGGTCGGAACCGACGCAAGGGCGCGGGCGGTCGGAACCGACGCAAGGTCCCGGGCGGTCGGAACCGACGCAAGGTCCCGGGCGGTCGGAACCGACGCAAGGTCCCGGGCGGTCGGACCCGACGCAAGGTCCCGGGCGGTCAGACCCGACGCAAGGTTCCAGGCGGTCGGAACCGACGCAAGGTCCCGGGCAATCGGATCCGACGCAAGGTCCCGGGCGGTCGGACCCGACGCAAGGTCCCGGGCGGTCGGACCCGACGCAAGGTCCCGGGCGGTCGGACCCGACGCAAGGTCCCGGGCGGTCGGACCCGACGCAAGGGCCCGGGCGGTCGGACCCGACGTAAGGTCCCGGGCGGTCGGACCCGACGCAAGGTCCCGGGCGGTCGGAACCGACGCAAGGTCGCGGGCGGTCGGACCCGACGCAAGGTCCCGGGAGGTCGGAACCGACGCAAGGTCCCGGGCGGTCGGAACCGACGCAAGGTCCCGGGCGGTCGGAACCGACGCAAGGTCCCGGCCGGTAGGACTCGACGCAATGTCCCGGGCGGTCGGACCCGACGCAAGGTCCCGGGCGGTCGGACCCGACGCAAGGTCCCGGGCGGTCGGACCTGATGCAAAGTCCCGGTTGGTCGGACCCGACGGGAGGTCCAGGGCGGTCGGACTCGACGCAAGGTCCCGGGCGGTCGGACCCGACGCAAGGTCCCGGGCAATCGGATCCGACGCAAGGTCCCGGGCGGTCGGACCCGACGCAAGGTCCCGGGCGGTCGGAGCCGACGCAAGGTCCCGGGCGGTCGGACCCGACGCAAGGTCCCGGGCGGTCGGACCCGACGCAAGGTCCCGGGCGGTCGGACCCGACCGAAGGTCCCGGGCGGTCGGACCCGACGCAAGGTCCCGGACGGTCGGACCCGACGCAAGGTCCCGGGCGGTCGGACCCGACGCAATGTCCCGGGCAGTCGGACCCGACCTAAGGTCCCGGACGGTCGGACTCGCGCAAGGTCCCGAGCGGTCAGACCCGAGGCAAGGTCCCGGGCGGTCGGAACCGACGCAAGGTCCCGGTCGGTCGGAAGCGACACAAGGTCCCGGGCGGTCGGACCCGACGCAATGTCCCGGGCTGTCGGACCCGACGCAAGGTCCCGGGCAATCGGATCCGACGCAAGGTCCCGGGCGGTCGGACCCGACGCAAGGTCCCGGGCGGTCGGAGCCGACGCAAGGTCCCGGGCGGTCGGAGCCGACGCAAGGTCCCGGGCGGTCGGACCCGACGCAAGGTCCCGGGCGGTCGGACCCGACGCAAGGTCCCGGGCGGTCGGACCCGACCGAAGGTCCCGGGCGGTCGGACCCGACGCAAGGTCCCGGACGGTCGGACCCGACGCAAGGTCCCGGGCGGTCGGACCCGACGCAATGTCCCGGGCAGTCGGACCCGACCTAAGGTCCCGGACGGTCGGACTCGCGCAAGGTCCCGAGCGGTCAGACCCGAGGCAAGGTCCCGGGCGGTCGGAACCGACGCAAGGTCCCGGTCGGTCGGAAGCGGCACAAGGTCCCGGGCGGTCGGAACCGACGCAAGGGCCCGGGCGGTCGGAACCGACGCAAGGGCGCGGGCGGTCGGAACCGACGCAAGGTCCCGGGCGGTCGGAACCGACGCAAGGTCCCGGGCGGTCGGAACCGACGCAAGGTCCCGGCCGGTCGGACTCGACGCAATGTCCCGGGCGGTCGGACCCGACGCAAGGTCCCGGGCGGTCGGACCCGACGCAAGGTCCCGGGCGGTCGGAACCGACGCAAGGTCCCGGGCGGTCGGAACCGACGCAAGGTCCCGGGCGGTCGGAACCGACGCAAGGTCCCGGCCGGTCGGACTCGACGCAATGTCCCGGGCGGTCGGACCCGACGCAAGGTCCCGGGCGGTCGGACCCGACGCAAGGTCCCGGGCGGTCGGACCTGATGC